>NW_017307162.1:512261-516063 GCF_000935625.1 Nanorana parkeri | reverse complement strand
TGTGTCCAGTTAATTAAGGATAAGAAATGATCTTGTATTGATGGTCAGATTGGTCACCTTGCTCCTTAACCTGCTCTTTATTACTGAAACAAGTGACTTGTAGTCCTGTAATGCACTGCTGGTCCGATGCCAGGAAGGTTATCATCCACTGAAGCATGACAGCTTTGGCACCATTATATGTAAGATAATTATACAAAAAACTGAGAGAATAAAATGACTGTTCGCCTACATTAGCTAAAGACACAGCGTATCGATTTTTCATTATAGTCAGGCATAAATGGAAACTTTCTCCCCCATCCCCTTTCATAATGAAGGAAATTTAAATTAGAAAACCAAAGCGGAAAGTGTCTGATGCACATATTAAAAAAAAAAAAAAAAAAAAAAGGAACCAAGTAACGATGCTCCTCATCAGATTTGTGCTCCAATTTGCAAACAAATTCAGTTGATCGATAGCAGCATCAGAGTCACCCACAGAGGTTAACGAAATACATTGTCTTTTAATTATGGTCCTTTTATTCAGACAAAGCTGCCTTCATTATAAGTTCGAGATCGGATGCAAGATTAAAACCTAATGGGAAAAAGACAAGCAGGCTTACTTAATAATATTGTACCAAGACTAAGTATGTACAGCAGCCCATAGCAACACGTTAAAACACTTTGCTTTCTGCAATCTAGGCACTGATAATTTTTGAGTGGTCACCTTGGATTAAAGCCCAGCGTTTCTATTGCTCTGTTATGGGCAGACACTCTCAGGTCTCTGGCACAAAATTTGATATTTTTTATGTCATTAAAAAATGACTGTCAAGTTTAGCCTTTAAGCTGCCATTTTTTGGTAAAATTACACATTTTACAATATATTGAAGTCCCCTGCAGATATCATATGTATAATAGGGAATATAATGTGATAAAGCGGAAAAGCAGTCGTAGTTAGGCCCCTGACTCCAAAGGTCCAGGAGGAATTGGTCCCTGCGCACACCCTGTATACTTAGCACAATATAATATCGGCCAAACTGCTTTCAAAAAGATGCTGAACTAGAAAAAGTTGGTTGCCACAGATGACTGTACATAATAGATCTTGAATATGGTGTCACTGTATGTGAAGGAAATAAAATGGGAAAAAAGTAGATATGCTGGCTACAGCAACCAATGAAGCTTTGCCATTGATTACCATGGATAATCAACCATCAACAGAGAAAACTGATTGGTCGTTTTTGCAACAGCTGTACTGAATTTGCTTTATTCTCCTAAAGTAGTCCCATTATTTAGATCTGTAGTCTAACCAGCTATTCATCTATCACTGTAAAGGGTTAAACTTAGAACATTGCAAAGCCCCAAATTCAGCTTTTCTGTTTTGCAAAAGCTCCAGATTTTGTAAGATGTAGCATAAAGTACAGGGATACCAAGCAATCTGTATTAACCCCTAGAAAGCAGTCAAGTTTAATATTTACTGCATTATATAGTATAATATATTATATAGTTAGTTAGATATATATATATATATATATATTATACCTTTGGTTTAAATCCACAAGGCAATGAACAATTGTATACACTGGAAAAAAATAGATATCTATATATATATTAACTATTACTATGAATGTAAAAAAAAATTATTTCTAGAAAGATTGAGTAAGCCAAAAAAAAGAGAAAGGAAAGAAAATCACAGCTTTTCTATTTGCATGATGTTAACAATGAATACGCTTTGTTCTTCCTGGGTCTGGTGAGTTCAAGAATATCAGCTCTGCTGTTTGACTAATGACGGCTCCATAATTACTGTAAAGACAATGCACTCAACAAAAACAGTCCATGTCTACTTCAGAAGGTCTTATCACTGAATGATATTATATAAAATTGTCATAATCGTCCAGAGCTTTTACTTACCCTGGAAGGAGATAACATCTTAAATATATACACTATGTTAAAATGCTGGGCTGGAGCCTTTTAAATGGGAGTCTACTACAGATATTCCATTAAAGCAAAGCCTGTCTCCTCTGCTTTTTTCTGTTGTGCTGTGTGCAATACATACCAAATGTCTCCTTATGTGCTTGTTCTGGACAAACAGTCAAAATACTTGTGTCTCTGTATTCTATTCCATACTGCTATAGGGATGTATAGGAACCACAAGTCTCAGAGTGCCAAAAGAGGTTCTTTCTCTGGAAGTGCCACAGGTTGGTTAGACATTAGACAGCTTAGACATGTTTTAATAAGGCGATTAGCATTGTAAATATAAAACATGTGCTTTCTATAATATGTTTTGGATTAAAGCTAATAAACCATTATGTGATATGGATATTGATATCTTATTTAAATACTGATCAACTGTGATGTGTATATAAAAACTGTCAACCAAAGCTGTTAGTCACGTTAGCTATCTATCTATCTATCCGAATGCTATCTATTCTCTCCATTTGTCATCTATTTACTGTACTCTCTGATTGTCTGGTATCTACTGTACACTCCGAATGTCATCAATCTACTGTACTATCCAATTATCATCTATTTAGTGTACACTATGTATTATACCATCAGTTTGTCCTATCTATCTATCTATCTATCAATCATACCATCAGTTGGTTTTATCTATCTAGCTTTCTATCTATCTACCGTTCATACCATCAGTTGGTTTGATCTATCTATCTATCTATCTATGCACATATCTATGGGATGTGTCCATTCAATCTATGGATTTGTAGCTATAGAATATAATGTTTATAACTAGGAAGTACAAGCCCTCATACACATTCTTATGCACAGATATGTACATATATACGCCACCTCTACTCCATACATGCCTTGCATTATAAATGCAGACAGTGTGTCATTGTGGACAGCTGTATACTGCACAGAAAAAAAAGCCCCTCAGGTTAAATGATTAAAGCATTCAGTTGCTGAGTATCCTTCAGGCTGTAGCTTCCAAAGGGTTAATCTATAGTGCCAGGGGCTGCCCTTCCCTGGCTACATTGTGCTTATTTCAGTAGTGTCTGTTAAGCATCCAGATTTCAATGTAATTCAATTAGTCCAGCTTTAGGGAAGGTGGGGAGGCTATTTTTTTTTTTTTCCTCTTGGTTAGCAAGCAACGCCTCTTTCTCATGTTGCACACCAATCCTGTTGCAGCAAGGAAAATGAGAGAGCTAGACTATGGAAATGTCTAAGCAAACAGCAGCCCTTGCCTTGAGTGGCTGCTCTGGGCTCTGACAGCCCCCCCTTCCTCCTTCTGCCTAGTAAAGTGCATGAGATCTCACATGATCACCCGGCGGCTGTGTGAGCTTCTCATGAATACATCATCTGTGAGATTAGTGGTCGTACCTGCGTGCCCGCTGTGGGTGTCAGCACCCACCATCCTCCTATAGATCTCTATATGCACAGAGTACCTCTGCATGTGCCTGGAATCTCTAGCCACAGCAAGGACTGCACACATTCAACCGCTCTCACAGTGCGTCTGCTCCACGCAAGATCTATAGGCTTCAAGTCTTTGGCTTAACAAGGGGTGGGACTTTTATTGGGGGGGATTTTACTCCGTTTTTGACTTTTAACCCTTCATCCATTTTGTACCCCTTTTTTCTCAGTTGCCGATGTGTAATAAGTTTTTTTTTTTTTCCTCCTTTTTGCATTTTCTCTGTTCCTTCCCAAGCACGGGAGCAGCTGCAGTTGCTGTGAAGCTGGTGTAGACGTCGGCTTTTCATGTGTGTGATGTTGGATATTGTGGCTCATTTTATTTATTTCAAACTGCTTCCTGCTCTTACAAGTTGATCTCCTGGGGACTGGACAGCTTTGCACACACACAAAAAAAGTAAGCGAGTGA
>NW_017307162.1:509452-512205 GCF_000935625.1 Nanorana parkeri | reverse complement strand
GCAACATCTGGACCTCATCTTTATGTATGTGGCTGTTTTATGCAGAAGACTTGGATGCATTTCCAGGAGTTTGCTGTTTCTGTTGTGGTTTTTTCATTTTTTTTGCCCCCCGTATAAAACAACTTCATTTGCATCCTGTGCATTGAGTTTTCGGATGTAAGACATCACACGGCTCAGAGGATTGTTCGATTTTTCTTCTTACTTCTCGAGCATCACCCCACTCAAAAGGAAGGACAAGGACAGAGGCGGGGTGCGAGGATACATAAAGTACCCCCAAAGACACAGACAGTTCAGACAGACAGAAGCTCTTCTACTTTACAACACTATCTCTGGAGATGACAACTGCATGAATATCATTGTTTCCTGGGGAGGTTGGCAAGAGAACATCTGAGACTTCATAGCCTACAAGTTGTGTGGCAGCGAGACATTTCTTTTCCTAAAGCGTGCTTCTCCTTGACATTGGGCAAAGCATACAACCAGCAGCAAGTTCCACAAACACAACTGCCTGAATGCAGAGTAACTTTGGACAGAAGGAGAAGTGGTGTATGTGTATATATAGGTATATATACCCTGGAGTGCACAGGATTCCAGCCCTCCCTATGACACACTGAATTGAATAAGACCATTGCTGTAGCGTGGAAGTAAAGGTTGGCATCTGGACAGCAGTGCCTGAGGTTCCCCCCTGGGAATGTGTCCCTTGATTCCCTGCCCTGCTCTGTGTGCAGGGAGCACAGTGTGAATGTACACCGCCCTGTTAGTCCTGCTCTCAGTAGCAGTCACAACAGCCTTACGGCCTCCAGCACCTCCCTGAGCCCAGGCTATCTCTCCCTCTGCAGCAGCAGTATCCCTGACACATTCACACACCTTTTCCTACTAACTCTAAGAAAAAGAACCCCAATAGCAGAAGCCCTGTAACTGCACAATTGCAGCCTGCTGCACACTTGCGCACCTCCGTCGGTTCCTTTCGCCCCCCTCTTTTTTTTTTTTTTGGCCGGGAGTGATGTTGCACGTGGAGATGTTGACGCTTCTCTCTCTGCTACTCTGGATGTGTGTTTGCAGCCAGGATCCTGGCTCCAAGGTGGTTGCTGATCGCTATGCGGTGTACTGGAACAGCACCAACCCCAGGTAAGGAGGAGGGGGAGGTTTCGAACTGACATACTGCTTTGTACTAAACGCACGCCGTCCAAATCTGGCTGCAGCAGCAATGTAAGCTGGAATGATCTAAGTGCCGTAGCCAGGAAATAGAAATCCCCTTTGGCTGGTCAGGGAGCAAGAGCATCTCACTCAAGGAATAACATATAAGCTTTGTCTGCAAAGTATTCTACTACTGTTCTCTTTTTCGATTTTTACTGTGGCTGTAGTCCGAATGGCCCAAGGCTAACATTTCTGACAGCACAAAATTAACTCCAAACATATACTACAACTGTTTTCTGTGATTGTCCGGTGTAGATCCCAAGACTAGCATTACTGGCAACACAAATCTATATCAAGGCATGCAGGAATATTGGGCTTTCTGCAGCCTAAAGAGGCAGTGTGCTCTTCTACAATCAGAAAGAGACCTAAGCATCATCAATGACTCACTAAGCGTCACACTCGATGTGTTCTTGGTTTACTGAGAATCCCGTTATGTCTAAATACTATAAACCTACTTTGTTCCTGCTATCATTAGTTCGCCAATATCTCCTTCAATTCATTATGTACAATCAGCTTGAGTAGAATCGGACACCAGGAGGCGGTTTTACTCAGCCGCAGTCAACATGTGTTAATAAAACTTATTTCTGCTTAGTGGTTCTGTCTTAATCATTGCCTAAAGTGGCCGTGCAGTTTCATTTTTACTAGTGATATGACAGACTCTAGCAATAATTGGTCGTTAGGCCAAACTTTAGCGTCTGGAAGAGACAAAAATCTGTCACGTCACTTGAATGAAATTTCCAGCCTGCTGGAAGATTTCTGTCTTGAAGTTATTAGTTGACTGATCCTTTAACTGGCTGCGTGGAACAATTGAAAACAAAAAGGTCACAGCGAGGATTAGAACCTGCAGACACTATGGTGGTCTTTTAAAGATCTGCCTGAGTGTCACTTTCCTATGTTACTGATAAATCTCTGCAGTCAGCATGATGGTAGAATAAAACGTGGTAATTACTAGCTTACAAGAGGTAATAATGTGACATCATCAACGGTTCATGACAATTTATAAGAGAAAGAATATAAGTTAAAGTAGCTACCATACCCCCCCCCCCTCCCATATCGCTTGTCTTCTTTTATTCCTAAAGAGTTCCTTGTTGATGGTTAAGCAATATCACCAGCCTTAATTGAACAAACAAACCGTATTGATCTGTCAAACTCCACTAATGTTTCAATTCCTTTTGGAACCTACTCCTCCATGTAAGGCAGTACATTTTCTTTGAAACATAATGAAGCTTTGAACCAAAATATCTCATCTGCTTGGTTACTAATTAGCTCTACATAAACATGTGTTTTCTTTCTAGTTGTAGGGAGGACTCCTTAAAACTGTTCACAGTGCACTGCAGCTGCTTTAGTTAGAGATGATTAGAACGTAGAAATATGAGAATGGGAATCAGCTCGAAACTCCTGGACAAATTACAACGGAAATAATGCCCACCAATGTGATTAAAGTGTGTGCATGTGTTTTGGTTAAGTGCAAGACACTAGAAGACAGACTTGAATAAAACTTTTATGGAGAGAGTCCAGCAATAACTTGTTGAATTATGGGGACTGGTGTTGGTGGAAAA
>NW_017307162.1:507711-509418 GCF_000935625.1 Nanorana parkeri | reverse complement strand
TTCCACGCTATCATAAAATTACATTCCTTTTTTAAAAAAAAATGTTGACCATATGTTCAGGAAAGTCACCTGGGTTCTATATTTTTGTTTTGTGAAAACAGATGTGTTCCGAATCATTTTGTTACCTTTCCCGTCAGGCTGAGGACATCCTATCGCAGGTTACCTGCGTCTTGTGCCTGTGATACTGCTGTTTAGTTTGAGATTAGTACATTGATTTTTGTCACAGGTCATGTTTTTTAATAGATCAGAATTGCCTGCAGAAAACTCTCTGTGAACAAGCAGCAGTGGAATAATCTCAGAGTTAACAGTATTTGCAGATGATACCAAAGATGTTGTAGCAGCAAAGTCAAATCTGGTTGGAAGTGAAAAATTCTTTAGAAACATCGTGCCTATGAATGGGTGTGAGGTCCCTTCGATATAGATACACCCAAGTTATGTAAGCTGGCTGTTAATTGATTCGAAGAGGGAATACTTCAACAAACATCTAAACTCAAAAACAGCATCTGGATATCATGATAACTGTTGGCCAGGAAAAAAACCAACAACAAAAAAATGCAAAGATCAACGAAACAATAAAACAGCCCAGCTTCCTAAGCGATCTCACACTATTTAGCACATCATAGTATAACCTTTTACTGTTACGCCTTTCAGAAACCGATCCAAAGTATTGTGTACTTTAGCAAAGTAGTAGTTTAGATGGGGCATGTCAAGCAGGATTCTGGCAGTAAGTTTAAAAGCAAGGCCAAAATGTGCTTTCATTTTTCTTGCAAAATGCCAGCCTGGATCTGGATCTTATTAAATGCCTTTCAGAGTTCATTAATTGCACTGTAAAACATGCAAACAACTGATAAGAACATTTCTTTTGTTCTGGAACGTCAAGATACAAATTAACGAGTGCAGTGGCTTTAGCTTTTGTAGATGGAGTCCCCTGTAATAAAACAGGAGTGCTAGTGAAAGTCTGAATAGGAGAGCACCAGTAAGCCTGCCAGGGTTTATGTGATATATAGTTGAGCTTAACTTTTTAAAAGCACCGATGCTTTCCCCTACTTCCCACAGGCAGCTCTACCAAAACCTGCGCCATGTAAAATACTACTTTATTTAAATGACGAACTGTCGGCATTCTTGGTGTTGCAAGTTATTTTCCTGGAAATATAATCTTGAAATATATGTCTCCTAGTTAAACGTACAGTAACTTTTGGCAGCTATTATAAGTTATATTAACAACCTGATGAATTCTCTAAGTAGATTTTCAGTTCAACATCCTTCCTAGACAGAAAATGTATTTGAAGAACCACTACTGAACTTTTTTGACTTTTTGCCAAAAAGCTGCTGGAATAATTAAAAGTGTCTGCTCCAAAATGTGTTTGCCTGGAATCCTGAAATATTGCATCCCTAACAAATCATTCATTATGTCAGGCTTGTCAATTAGCAATATGCTGAAGCTGTGGCATTTGTCTGCTAAGTTTGACATTGCAAAATAAAGATTATTTTTGAACCGTGCTTGTGGAAATATGTTTAATTTAGCCATTAACCTTGTAATCTTTTTCTTTAGCTTAGTATACGTGCTTTCTCTAACAATATGCTCTACTTCTCTGGAATAGTCGTTATGTGCTCAGCCACTACCAGCAATAACTTATTACAAGGGCTGACAGCACTTTTTTAAGAGGCACAAAAGCAAACTATAGAGTTACATCACAGTTGCCTCGG
>NW_017307162.1:504732-507599 GCF_000935625.1 Nanorana parkeri | reverse complement strand
AAAGTAAGTTGATCCATAATCAACTATACTGTAGATCATCATAATCAAAAATGGATATGATGTTGTTTAATATATCTAGATCATTATCCTAGCATATGTATTAATAGGCAAATTAATGTCCTAGTGGCGGTAGTATGTTTACGTACATGTAGATGGCCGTTCTGATTAGCAATGATAACAACTGCAGTCAGACATTGAAAAGCAGAGAAGTTTGACTATACTACTCCTTGCATGGCTGGCTATTGAAAAGCTTTGTTTCAGCTAAATTCGTCTAAGTCTGTCTCTCGATACTGCAGAACCAGGTTTATACTTGCTCTGGGCTTGTTTTCAAGATTTGGAAATCTTTGGAGGCCAGCAAGTTAAAATAAATAGTCGCATTCTTGAAACATTGGTTCCTGCTTCAAATTTCCAGAGGGGTTTTTGATTTGGCAATTTCAATTTGAGGGACAAAGAGACCTCCAGCCCAATAAATTTTTCATGATTAAAAGTGTGGCAAGAGCGTTCTCAGTAGTTCATTATGTGCTGCTTGCTGGCTTTAATAGTGTTACTCTAGCCTGTTATAGCTTTGAAAGAATACCTTGGTTATTTCAAATGGGTTCCTGCAAGAGACTGTATTTTTCCCTTGTGGATCTCTTGCAATCAACAGTAGTTTTACAGACCTCATCCTTTTGAATGAAGGGCACCTAGTTAAGGGTAAATTACCCTCCTGTAATTCTTCCCATTTAATCTTTTGCAAATGCCCATAATGAAAGCACTACATTCCACCCACTGGCCCCGTTTCCTGTTGTAGAGGGACAGATAAAGATGAGCCTTTCTTTCTGTCCCCTGTTGCTATGGACCCAGCAATCGAGCAGCTCCATGCTGGGCTAACAAAATGAATGAATACAATTAGTGCTCAAGGAAAGTTGGTTTGCTCTGTTTTAAGAGTATCTATAGACAATCATGTATGCACAGTTGCAGATATTGCATTGTGGTCATTTTACAGTGGAAACTGAAATATCCACGCTCATGATACCTTCAGATGAGCTTATTCATTAATTCCATAGTACCTATAACTAGGAGTCTGCTATTCCTCTCTATCAATGAATCCTATCTGTTTCCTAATGTTTTGTATAAGAAACTCCTAATTAACAGTTTAAAAGTACATCATTTTAATAAGCATGCATATGTGTAAGGGGATATGATGAGTTTGAGTTATAAAATGTTTGCAGGATGTGTAAAATGTGCTCACGGCTTTTAATTATAGCAATAAATAGCCGGTGCCCATTTGCCAATATGTGACTTTGTCCCACGTACAGCACTCTGCACTTGCCCCGGAGATATCTAAATCCCTGCTAAGGCAGCAGTCTTATGTTATGGTAGTATAACTGTAGTAGAAAAGGAAAGACACTAAAAGTTAATGGGAAAAAATCTACATCTAACAGGAAGCAAGGAGATGAATTCTCTCATTGTGTGTTCGGTGAAATACACTTTCTTTAATTAAGTGCAGTTTTAAGGTGATTCGAATGATGAAGGTTAAACTCTGTCTCTGTTTTTATCATGTTTTACTTTTTTGTGATATACTTTAAGGCTTATGAAATGAGGGCTCTTCCTTGTGGAACAAGTAACAGCACAATTTGTTTGTATAGGAAAAGTGGACTACATGGCCCTTTTGCACAGACATCATTTAATATATAATTGGGTCAGTTAGTGCTGAGTTTAATTATTTATTCAACATTTATTTGGTAACATGTTCTCAGTATGGATACAATTTCTGTTTCCATAACCTGTCATTTGATTCCATTGTGTACTTCCATAGTAATTACACTTAGAATTTATACACATTTATATAAAAACATTCAGAAATGCTTGTTGACATGTAAGAGCTTTGTCAAGCATATTTTCTTTCTCAAGGTCCTTATGGGCCTTTCTCTGTGAGTATTCCATCTCATTTCAATACAAATGTCTACATACTTTTAATTTGTAGGGTAGAGTTACTATAATAGAGGTCCCCACAGGGTATCATAGGGAAGGTAACACTTACACAAACATATTCCTTGTACTAAGCTGAAGTAACGTACAATGATGTAGTAGGGAATGCTTTTGTGTGGTGCAGCTTGTCTAAACACAAAATGGCTACTGACTGTTTCTTCAAAAATGGCTGCTGGTTACCTCAGTTGCTCCAGTGAATGAACACAAAAGTCTTGCAGAGCGTGACGCTGCTAAGTATGCAGAATGGCCTTTATTTCCTCAAATCGTTCTAATCTGACCAACGATATACAGTTTGAGTAAACTGAACAATACTTTTTGACATCGTAAATTTGGCGGTTTCGATCCAAGTGTATTTGGCAAAGGAGGTTTGAATGATTTATCAAGGATTTTTTTTCCCCACCGATTGGTTTCATTATTATACTAAACAAAAATTTACTATGCCCTGTTTCCCATTTTAGGGATTATCCTTTACAGACCATTCTAAGAACACTGGAATGTAGAATTGTGGTATCACAAGATCTTTTTTTCCTAGATTACAGAGGTATAGCACCAAATAATAATAATAAAAAAAAAATATGAAGGGGATTTTCTGGTCCAATAAATGTTTTCCACAACAGGAAGAATAAATTAAATGCATTTTACTTATGGGTCAGGTACAGTTACAGCTAAATATGCTATAATTGCATTGACTGAGAGGACATATGTCTGCTCTTGCTGACAACTAACCAGCTCGCGATGCAGGTTGTACATCCTGCACTATTGAGCTAAGGAGTTGAAATTATTTATTACCTTTGGGGCTTTTTAATCAAGGCTAACAAATATTGCTGGTGCTTTGCATTCTATGTGTGCATATTTGAACATACACACAGTATATGAGTATACAGTAATGTATTATA
>NW_017307162.1:498160-504561 GCF_000935625.1 Nanorana parkeri | reverse complement strand
TATATATATATATATATAATGTGTGTGTATGTGTAAATATACATATATATATCATGCAGTAGCACTTTATAGGTGTGTAATGTAAATTAATTTGTATATTTCAAACAATAACCTTATACCCCTAGGCATAAAGTCTGTATTTTTCTGAGTTTTTCACCACCTTTTACATTTTGTGGCTGTGCTACATTTACACAGAGAAAGTAATTTTATCTAGATACATGTCCTACATTATGTTTTAAACATACAGTGTAAATACAATAGGCTTATTCCACATACATTTATGCCTTCTTTGCAGGTTGATTAGGTTTATAATGGAAACCAGTAATGTTGTATGTAGATACATATATTATGCCCATTATATTGGCATTTTTGCCATGGCAGACATTCTGTTAGATCCTTTAGAAGTTATCGAGGCAGAGAAATTAGGTGGTCCTACTTAACCGCTCAAGCACAATAAAATGCACCTAGCAGATAATATTATCACCCTTTACAATCACTCTGTTTATATTCATAATTTTGACACTTTTGTGGCTGTAGAAAAAAAAGCAAGTCGTTCTTGACATTGTTCATTCTGTCATTCTTTTTATGACTGGAAAGCCAATTTGACTTTTTATTGGCTGACCGATTTTCCAGGCAGTCAGGCAGCATATAGTATGTGGCAGACTATTCTGTAAATGTCAGTATTTCTATTGGAGTGAGCGTGCCTCCCATGAACAAGAAAGCTATGTTTTATTAGGAGAGACCTGGCTGGATTGCTGATAGGATTGGAGAAGGCTGTTTATCTACCTACTCATGGCTATATCTCTTTAAACCTTTGTCAGAAAACAAACTGCTATATCTGGAGCACAGTATACAATTAGTGGTTCTCTTGCTAGAGAACAGTGAAAGTAGAAGCCCCTGTATCCTGGCACTTGTAGTTCTATGACTGCTGTGGAGCTAGTAGATTTTAACGCCTGATTTAATTACAGAGACAGATAGATCGATAGACACCCTCATAAACCATCCTCCATTTTTAAAATGTTATAACGCATTAAAAGGTTGTTGGATATAGTCTTATACTTTTTAATGGAGTTGGAAGTATTGGTTTGCTGTTGTTTGGAGCCCTTCTCCCTAATTCCTGGAAAATGTAGTAAAATTAAGGTCATGTCCAATAATGTTTAGACAAAAAATATTCATCTTGCAATCAGGGCCCGGGTCACGTGCTGCTTTCATTAAAAATGTGGGACCGTTACTATTTTTAGGCTGGTTGGGTACTTGCTGTGTCTTTTGGTTCCAAAACACCCATATGTTGCACTGTACTTATTTTCACGTATTAGAAACATTTTCAGACACTCATTTCTTTTCTGTAAAAATGTATTGTCAAAACTATAATGAAGCATTATTTTAGGGTAATTGAAAAGAAACATTTTGAGGGTAGGAACACAAAAGGGAGAGACAGTGAGTTGCCTTTATTAAAACACAGTTTGGCTTTATTTAGGTATTTTATTATTATTTTATTTTAGGTGCTCCAAAGCATACGTCATTCCATTATCCAAAGTCCCAAATGTTTTTATTCCAGTGTATACATATAACATTTAAAGGAAGAAATATAGTTATTATGAATAAGCTCTATAAACAAATCCTTATTTAATAATAATATTAATTTCAGTAATATTTACAAAGAGTCTAAGTGGACTAAAGACCAGTGACACTTTGTAAATACTGGTATGCAAAGCTGTGTTGTTTGCCCACTCTTTCTATGTTCCATGGTTGGTGGGTCTCTCTAAAAATGAGATCTGCTAGCCAGTGTGACATGGCTAAAGACTGCTTAAGCTGTCAGTTTGCACATAGGAAATCTACATGCTCAAAAGAAGCATATTCTCTAAGTTTGGTTGCAGAATTATAAATGACTCTAGGAACTCACAAGATTGATTTTTACAACTCGGGTCTGTGAATTTTCATTGAATCCTTTAATATGTAGTAGATCACTTAACTTAGCTGAACAGATGGCCCTCAGAAATGCCATTGAGTTGCAATGATAATATTTTTCTGTTTAATTGTGTGGACAGAAAATGTATCAAAAATCTTCCTTTGTCTGCTCATGTTGCTCTGTGCTCTGGAGGCTTCTATTTCGAACTGTCCTGTAAGTTATTAGTGTCTGTCAAACCCATAATTGCCGCTAGTTCTTTGCTCTGTCTTCGAAAAATACAGCAAGCAGAGAGAGTAAATGAAAGGCATTTTTTTTGTTACACAAGGGCTGCACATTGCAGCGCTTAGGCTTAGCTTTATTAATTATTATTAAACTTTGCATAATTTTGTGTCTTATTGCATAGAAACATCACGTAGAGACGTTTAATACGCACTTTGCCTGAATGTTTAATTATTATCTTTAAATTATTATATAGTAATTACAGTGTTTATGCGTTTACAAAGATTACTTCATTACATGTGTATAGTATTTATATATTGCACAGCATGGCGCAATGAGTGTAAGAACTTAAAGGAAATCTGGCCAACTTACTAGAGGATTAATTTTCACCTTAGCCTGTGGTCACTTCAAATATTCAGTAAGTTTAAAGGGTAACTCATATCTTCATTTCCCTGACACTAAGTGGGTATCTGAAATTAACATAGGCTAAACTAAAAATTACTAGTTTAGTAATTAGAGTTTAAGAAGTTGCCACTGGGTATGGGAGCTTACGATTAGAATGATGGCTTTTGCTGGTCTTTCTCTATAGTGGGATGCTCTACTTTATAGTATACCAAATCAACATATATGTCCAGGAAATATGCTAAATATGGCTCTTGGGTCTACTTTTCATAACCTGTTTTTCCATATAAATCTTACGACACATTTAAATCTCATTAGCTCTATGCCAGTGTGAAATATATATGTAATTTTCTTAAAAACATACTTTTTTAGTATACAAACATAGCTAATTGTTTTTTTTAGCATTTACAGTACATTAATACAATTCCATGTGCTTAAAAATCAGCTTACAAATTATGGCACACATCAAAGACATCTGGATAGAGAGATATGTTCTAAAAGGATTTATGATCTCCATACATATGTAGTATGCATACTTACTATTCTTTTTTTTTTATTGCCAAGCTTGCATACTAATTAAAACATGGCAAGTTGATACGGGCCATGCTAGAAAGCAGTACTCCTTTTTTATTTTATGACCATATTAAAACACCAGCAGTGTAGGTGTAGAGTTAAATTCAATGTAATAGTTTTCCATAGATTCGTCTGACTAGATATACTGTAATCATGAACGACAGAACATTTTGGCTTCTAGCTCACAAGGCGTTATGAAGCCTAAATTTGCTTGGGTCAACAATAACGTTCCAGTCACAAGGGCTGATAAGATTTCCTGTTGCAAAACATATATACCTTTTCTTTGTGTTACATCCTCATTCAAATATATTATTTGCTCTGTGCTCATATCTCACACAGAAATGCATAGATTTCATTTTAGATTGAGTAGGAGGCTCCAGTCAAATACTCACAAGTTAATGCCGACTTTATAAGATTTTCCAAACAGAGCTAAGAATGAGATCGGCTAGCCATATGCATGAATGGCTTAGAATCTGGGGCATTAGGGTAAAGC
The DNA here is from genome assembly GCF_000935625.1 of Nanorana parkeri. Lineage (NCBI taxonomy): Eukaryota > Metazoa > Chordata > Amphibia > Anura > Dicroglossidae > Nanorana > Nanorana parkeri. Next base: position 500,965 of record NW_017307162.1, on the reverse strand, counting down.
TATGATAATTAAACCCTTCTATGTGGCGGCAGTCCATTTATTTACTTTATTCATATATTCCCTTCATCTGTAATACATTATGGTGACTTGCCAGCCTGGTTACAATGGCCACAATATTTTCGCTGAGCGCTCATTACGGTATGTAAATTTTGTTTGTCCAATATTCATTGCCGTATTTCAGATTGCGCTCTGATGATCTTTCGAGGTTTAACAGTGCGGATTTAAGAAATCCTGATGCCCGCTTTCAATGCTGCGTGAAAAGTTCTTGCCGCCATAAAGCTGGCATTAAGTCACGCATATGTGAACACCTTGTAATTAATCTTAGAAATTAGTTATAATGGCATCCCCAAAGTTTTTTAGATGTGTTTTTTCTTGGTACATATGTGCACCTGCTATACCAATAACTTTGATAAGCCATAGCGGTGCCCTTGACATGAGTATGCATATATTTACAGATCCAATATACTTCTAGAGTTTCAAGGTAAATAGTAAAGGCACCCTCAGCATCTATCTATCTATCTCATGGAATAGTACAAAGGATTAATGTAACAATGAACATCAAATGAAACACACACTCAAGTGTAATGAGGCTAAATTTGTCTGCAGCTTTTTTTTTAAAGGGTAACCCAAAGTTCTAATAAACATTAAATAACTTTCACAACATAATAGGCCTAGCCTTCAAGGCACAGAGCAAACCATAAACCATTTCAGACAATACAATCCCATTGTCCTTAGAGAATTAGACTGGAATAGTAACTATCACTAAAAAAACACAATAATATATTGTGATAACATTATTGAAACAGATGAAAGGGTAAGATTGGAGCCGTGGCCTGGTACTCCTCAAATGTCTGTTCAGTTCTCCTGTGCCTGCTGAGAGCAGGATGAGAGTGCTATTTATAGGCTGCAGGTGCAGTTTCACATCCCGACATAATGATCCAATGGCCGCTCAGTTGCTGGGGTATTTTTACACTGCAGTCACCAATGGTAACCTGAAAGAGAGAGGGAAGGGGTGAAGAGAAGCAGAGCATCTGTTGGACCCTTTGTATAATCTCATGGGGTCCCCGCTGAGTGCTAGGAACCCAGCCATTTAGAACAATGAAATATAAATGAGGCCTGTTTTTTTTACTACCATATGTGCCATTGAATATACATTAAGCATTCCATAAAGGGCGTTCCCACAATACATAGAAAATGGAGACATCCTTCATTTGGGAGGTGATGTCCAGTGATGTCTGCTTTGCTTCATCATATTGTGTTCTCTGCAGTAGAAAGTCAAGTGAATCTTTGGTAATCAGTTGTGGTGCAAGAAAAGCCTGCCATCAAGTATTACATCCCCATTCAAGGTTACATGAACGATTCTAATAAATCCGAGTCCTTAGACAGAAAGTCTACGTATTAGACTTAATTTACTAGGTCATGTGCTTAATTTACTAGGTCATGTGCTATACATCACTTTCTATGTAATGCATATGACTTAACAGTTCTTACAGGTAACTTTATGCAACTTTATGGTTAGCAGTGCTGCATATGAACATGACTAGGTCATGTGCTATACATCACTTTCTATGTAATGCATATGACTTAACAGTTCTTACAGGTAACTTTATGCAACTTTATGGTTAGCAGTGCTGCATATGAACATGACTAGGTCATGTGCTATACATCACTTTCTATGTAATGCATATGACTTAACAGTTCTTACAGGTAACTTTATGCAACTTTATGGTTAGCAGTGCTGCATATGAATTTGTATAACTGTGCTAGTTCTTCCAGACAAACAAACTTGTTTTGCCATTATGAAAGCAGACAAAAAGCAACCCAAGGGCCCAAGATCCATGAGACAAAATGGCTGCATAGTCTCGGGCTGCCCGATTTTATGGATGACCGTGTTTAACTGTTTAGGTACTTTTTATATACATTGTCAGCAGTTACTATTGATTAGAAGGAAAAACATTTATTACGCCTCAGTATTGAAACACTAATAGTGTTTTTGTGGCTCCCCAAAGTATTTCCAGTTGTTCAGGGAAAGTAGAGTAGAAATAAGAGCTGCCAAAAAGTGTGTCTCTTTATTACTAATTAATCAAGCAAAAAGGCACCTCACTGACAGAACCAATGTCAGCTCTGACAGCCTCTCTGGGATATTTTATTTGAAATACTGTAAAAAAAATAAAACTAATTAAATGATTCTCAGGGGGTTTCTGCTCTATTAGCTATCATGATGTACACTGTCTTTTTCCTTAAACCTTTAAATTGAAAATGCACTGTAAAACACCTTCACAGCTAAGCTATGTGTGCTTACTACAGAACTATACTTTCACTTGATGATTTGATATAATGGCATACTGGTAAAATAAATTAAAATCTGTTTACTTTTAATCATAATTGATCCGAATTGCATCAGAATATTTCTGGGGATACTCACACATGGAAATTATCCATTATCATTAGCTGGCTGTATTCTTATATAATGCTTAGAAGTTATATACGTTAATTACATTCACGTGTGTGTGTGTGTGTGTGTGTGTGTGTGGCTTACTAAAGAAGCTGAGAATTTCCACTGAACAAATTTTGCAAATATTCAGCAGCTTCAATTATCCAATCATGTAAAGAGCATCAAAGTGATCCGGAGTTTGGTTGTTACATGATTGCATACATGAAGTGAATATTCACACAATATTTTCGGTTGAGGAGTCACAACTTCATAAAGGGTCATTCCACTTTCCCAGGTGAATTTGAGGAAATGGAATGACCCCCACCAGTCTGACCCCCCCCCCCCTTCCCCCCCGCTTTTACCTTGGGGGG
>NW_017307162.1:441203-498123 GCF_000935625.1 Nanorana parkeri | reverse complement strand
CCCCCCCCCCCCCTTCCATGCTGCTTTTACCTTGGAGAGGTAAACCTCAATCGTACACCCACAGCCGCAAAGGGGAAGGAGTGTTCGCTCCAAGGTAAGAGCAGTGAGGGGGTTGGGGGGGTCAGATTGGTGGGGTTAATTCTATTTTCACAAATTCACCTGGGAGAGTGGAATTACCCTTTAGGTAAATCAGTGCCTATTAGGGCTGCTCCGCTTAAAAAAAAAAAACACAACAGGAAACATTAAAAAGCTGCAAATAAAGCAGATCTGACAACAGTTGCTATGAGTTACCGCACTGAATCAAAATTGGCCCAGCCCATAGATGTAAACATATTGGGCGAATGCGATAAAGGCTGCACATTTTTAGCAGTGAATAAGGACAAAATGTATTGCACAATGTGCTTGAGGTTATACCATCATAAACCCACCTGTTTATCTATTTCTTTTTTAACAGAGCGAGAATGAAAACAATTTCCAAATATAATATTAATTATTAATGATTTTACTTTTAAATGACAGTGTAAAATTGAGTGCCAGCTCTTCTGCACCGGCTGGAAATGTTCTTAAGCACATTGATGAATTTGATGTGTTGTCCCATCTATTGTTAAGAGGAATGAAAAGCTCAGATGTAGTAGCAGCCTCACAGAAGCAGCCAGTCAATTTTCGTTTCATCCAGTTGAGTGCTAATTTAGCAATACTTAAAGGTTTCATTGCCTTGTAGTTAATTAGCACTGAGCAATGAATGCTAACTGTTCTATTAGTGCACATTGTCAGCACAGGGAGGTTCTTTGTGTGATGGGAACCATTTCAAATTTATAACACTTACACATGTTGGGTGTTCTGAAACACAATGGCCTGAGTAGCTAAAATAATTGTAATAAATACATAATACTCACATCCCAACATCTTTTCACTAGCATCTTCCATTACGGTCAGTGTTCTCAAAACTGAATTGCCGCTATTGTATTGAATGTCCCCCTTACCATTTTAACAAAGGAATATGAGAGATGTTCTATGCCCGTTAGGGGAACAATGAAAGTAATTACACACTCGGCTGTGAATTAGAATACACCACGTAGTGTTAACAGGGAGACATGTACGCATGTGTGCTTTGTATGCATGCCTTGTATGCATTGCTGTTTGCTTGATCTGTTGGCTGGTTTCAGCTTAATTTATGTATCCCCAGCAAATGATTTCAGTAATACGGTTGCCATCATTCTCTAATTTCCAGGGACGGTCCTAGAATTTAAAGAAGGACTCCAGTCTAAACAAAAACTGTTTCTAATGGCAGAGCTCTTCAGATCTCTAATTATAACCTATGCGTCTTTTTCTGAAGCTGAGAGGAATGTTAATATGCAAATTAGCTGATTTCTCAACCAGACATCAGTAATTATTTTCTGTGCTCACCCTGCATTAAGATCAGTGGGAGACATGGGTGCCGTGCTGTGCCTGGGCTTTGGCACGCAATTGACAGCTGTGGCGTGCTGGGGTGGAGTGGCCTCACACAGCTCTGACTTTTTTTTTTTATTCTACCACATGTGTATGGTTTTGTTAAAGTCACTATCGGTATTTTTTATTTTTTTTACAGAAAGATTTATTTTTCTATTGATGCATTGTTAAATTAACTGCTTTAGTACTGGTTAATATTATGGCATATCAATTAAGACGCGTATCACTGTTTGTCAACACTGGCCATTATTCTCCAGTACTGGCAATTTTTGTTTAGTTCAGTAATACTTCAAGTGACATCTGACATTGCTTGGCAAAGCCTTGAATAAAGGAGGAAGGCTTAAGGGGTGAAACCCCTTTTATGTTACTACACTGATAATCAGAAACTGCAGACTACTTTAGGTGGACATTCCCTTACAGATTAAAAGTTAAGGAAATAAAACGAATGACAGTGTTTGTAGGTAAACCGTATAATATTTTATATTTTTGATCTAGCTGTTACGTAATCACTTATGCATATCGTACTTGCCTACTTTTTCAATCATTGCTAGTGATTAACAATAAGGGGATGAGTGTTTGGAAGCAAAGATTCAAATGAGTTTCATTAGCACTTTGTGTTTGGAAGACAGGATGTATCCAATATAATTTTATTGATCAGCCAGTGTGTGCCAGCAGTTGTAATACTTGAAGGAATAAAATCTGTTAGGTAGAGAATCATATGCACCATCATTGACATTGGAGCACTACCAACTTGGAGCATGCAGGACCTTTCACTTTTTATTGGGTGGAAATTGTTGTTTTTTTACAGTTTGTCACTCTTTTTAATTCATAACATATGCACTGGCAAAGTCCTGTTTAAAAGGCTGCTACACCTAAAGCTTAAGTTATTTTACATAAAGAAGTTTTTATACATGCAAGCTGGATCAGTAGTTCTCAATACCATATCCTCGTCCCAGGTGGTTTTTGGCTCAGGACCTGCGAAGATTGGGCATTGCTTGTTTAGCGTTGTATTGCGAAAGATGTTAGTTATAAGGAATAAGTTTGTTTTAGAAATTAACTTTTTTTAGTGTTGAGGTGTTAAGTTTTGTGTTAGTAAGGGTTTGGGCTTTAGTGTTAGCTTTTATGAGGTTAGCTTAAGTGTTGGCCATTTAAGAGTCGGGGGATCACTTTAGGGGTAAGTTAAGTGTTAGGGTGGGTGAGGGTTCTAGGTAGGCCTGTATTTAGACATGCTAGGTAGGCCTGTATTTAGACATGCTATAAAATGTACTGATGCTGGTGATTTACAATTTTTACTCGTTCTGGTATCTGGAGATACAATGCATAGATGCTGTTTATGTAGAAATTACCCAAACTGAATTTAAACCCAACACAAAATGGAAAAAACTGCAACTAGCTATGCCTCAGATGTGGGTGGCTGCATTTTGTTTTCAGGTTTTGTTCCCTTTATTTTCACCCTTACTGGTGATCCCGCCAGTAACACACTTCCTTCTCAACAAAATGTTCCACTTTAAGTTGCTTAAGGCTTCTGAGGTTTTATATCGATAACTGTAAACCTTTTTTTTTTTTTTTAAACCCAAATGTGCCCTTTATTACAGATATGTAGAGTTGTCTAGATGAGAACATTTAAGTGAAATGTGAGCACTAATATAAGATCAAAAGTGCTCTTTCCTCTTTTTTTAAGCAATGGTAATGCAATAGACAAGCCACAAGCAATGCAGGAGTGGATACGGAGCTTTATAGCGCCTTAGAAACAGCAAAACTTATTTTTTTTTGTAAATGTGGACAAAAGCCTTTTAACCTTATCTAGGCCGATCACAGCTTATACTTCTATCACAAAATAGAATTACCTCTTATGATTTTTATATTTGAAAACCTAGGAGTACATTTTTCCTACAGAATAAAATGCATCTCTAGGAATTCCTGTGAAGAAATGTGAATGCAGTTGAAGAAATGACAGGATAATTCAGGTATCTATACATTTTCTGAAAAGCATTAGTCCATACATATCCTGTCTCCATTGCTTTGCTTAAACAATTACAGAAAGCACTATCATTTGCCTGCTTGACGATATCTTCCTTTGTCAGACACCTGTTCATACACACATATAATCACCCCTTTCAAGATTTGAATTGCTTTTTTGTTATGACGTTCACAGAGAAGTGAAAGGGATTTTTAATTAAATATCTTCCGAGTAGGTGCAAATCCACTAAAGATAAGCGTGAAGACAGTACGCTACAAAAGTACTCGGGACTTGTGAATATGTTAATTCGGTTCACTACTTGACATACTAGTACATGTTTGACACAACGGGGGAGTTCTATAAAGATTAAATGATTTAATGTCATTTACAGTGCTATACTTAAAGATAACATGTTGGAATGTAAAGGTGGGATGACGGTTAGGTTTGTTTTTACTATGTTTATATCAATGATAATATGTTTTTGTTTTGATAAATAATTCTATACGATGCAAAGGGATTTTTTTGGTATTGAAAAGGTTATGTGATTGTGCTACAGCTTCCTGTTCATTTTTTGTGGGATTTAAAGAAATTGTCACAAACAAAATGCCTTTTAACATTTTATAGAGGAGTTGGTATTAACATGTATAGCCAGCAATAGGCATTCCCAGATTATTGTCAAGGAATGTACACTCAACCAGGTTTTATTTTTTGAATGATATCTATTGCTTCGTCCAAGGTTTAACATGGAGAATGCTATTCTTCTTTTTACATCAATTCAGGTGAAATCAGCATATATATTATTGTAAAAAGTGTTTATATAAATAAAGAGCACCACAAGCTATGTAGGAAAGATGAGGTTGTTCTTTTTAGCTACTGTATATAGTTGGTAACCCACAATATTTGGGATGTCAGTGATATATATTATTAATGCCAAACACTAAGTATAAGCATATAATGAAAAGAGTGTTCAAATACAGTATATTCAGATATAACAAAACTAATTAGATTATTTAACAAAGTATTAGCAAGGTCCATAATGCAAAAATTCTGGAAATGTAACAATCTCAACCAGGTTAAGACCCACCCAGCCATAGAGATCCCTTTTTATTCATGGTTTTATGTATTCCATACACAGGCCGACCGACATTCCTTCTAGGCTTCAGAATTTCTAATTTGCAACAGTTTTCTCCATCCACAGGGATGGCTAAATCTTACAAGCTGATGTAGCCTTCATATTGCTACTCACAATATATTACATTACATTGGAGATCTGTTGCCTTCAACAGGCTAGCAGAAGCCCATATATGTGCCAGTTATCTAAAGTACCTTTCTCCATCAATCATCTGACTATGGCTGCACACCGTATAACTTCTCCACTGCACACCATCATTACCAAAAATCGAAAATGAAATCAAGGAATTAAACTTTCAGAACTTATCATGAAAATTAACTGATATAACCTGACAGTGGAAATAAAGCTTATCTGAACCCAAGAACAAAAATTGAATAAATTGCAGTTTACCAGTCCTTAGATGTGGTGTCTTGACACATTTTTTTGTGTGCTTATTTTCCCTTTATATCCACACACATGAAAACTTTTCAAAATGTATCAATATGAATATAAAAATTGTATGTTGACTATAACTTAGGTGTGCAGCCTGTATTTTAGGACCTAATATGAGGTACCACAATAAATATTTGAGGTTCCAAGTTTTATTGATGAATACATATTTTAAGATTCTTAAACAATGGCAAACTGCCATTATTGGAGAATGATTTTACCAGGTGTGCAGTGCTAATCATATAAGCAACAAGTATGTGAAATAAAATTAACTTCGTGATGGCCAAAATCCGTGTATGTGTCTAATATTTTAACTGCTAATTACCCAACCGTGATTGGTTGTGAACAAATGAATAAAGGATCAAGCTCAATATGTCTAGTCCACTCTATAATTCAGGGCTATCTTGTGCCCAAACAACATGTGTCAAACATATAATCGTAACATACACGGATTTAGGCCATCGCGAAGTTAATTTTATTTCACATACTTGTTGCTTATATGATTAGCGCTGTACACCTGGTAAAATCAACGATTGGACTTAGTTGTCTATTGCGCAGCAGCTCTTTCGTCATCTATATTTCTTTATCACTTTAAGTTCACTTATTTAGTGCAGAAGTAAAAACACAAACACATTGTTTGAGAATGGCAGTTTCTCGGTTGTTTTTGGAAAATGATGTGTAGGGGTCAATTTAGCAGAGCAGAACTTTTTGCATCATTTGCTGCCACGTAAAATGGTGTTTTCAGTTCAGTGAAGGTTTTATCTAATAGATCAGCTGAATTGACCACATACACATTATAGTATTGTTTTTTAGCTGGGCTATTCACAAAAGGGTGAAGAGTTTGGAGAAGGCAGGAGAAGTGAACAATCTAGGCCAATCTGATTTGGAAAAGATCTCCAATTCAGGTCCCTTTCCAGTTCTTCTATGTTATCCTAGAATGTTCACTTCTCCTGCCTTCTCCAAACTCTCCACCCTTTTGTGAATAGCCCTGTAGGTATATTGTATGTAAAAATCTTGATCTTTTACTCTTTAACATTTCGGCAGTCTCTTACTGGTTATAACCGGGAATTGAGAATAAAAAAAAATTAGGAAGAAATAAATAGTTAAATATGTCATGATTCTATATACTGGATGACAGGCTGCACATACTAAGGTAAGGTAACCTTACCTCACAAGGCCAGCTTCCGGTCAATCGCGAAACTGGGCAGCGTGTAATGACGCGCTGCCCGGCTTCCTGATACCGGAAGTTCTCGTGCTAGGCATCAGAGCATTTGGGCGAGTACAAGTACTTGCCCAAATACTCGGAATCGGCACCGTTATCGATACTAGTAACGGTATCGGTGCATCCCTAGTACATACAACATGCATGTATGTGAAATAAACATTTTAATCAAACAATGGTAGTGATATAAAATAACTAGCACAGTTAATATAACTTTTGTAAAAAAACACTGTATGGACTTTTGGGTTCACAGTATAACAAATAGAGATTCACTGACCTGTAGAGTGGACAATCAGTTCAGTCATTTGGCCTGCCTTTGTATTTAAGGTCCGAACAAAAAAAACAGGACAGGGACCTGTGGTAAGGCACCACTGACTGACCAATCTTAATGGGTACAATCGATTTTCTTGGAAGAATTGTATGGGATGATTGCTATTGCTCAAAAGATAAGGCTGGTACTAATGGTGTGTGCACAGTGATTAAACCCACATGCTTGGTTGGTTTAATTATACATGTTTGTGCAACATTTACACTTTAGAAAGACGATATGATGGTTGTATCTTCTGGATGCTGCCTTCTGTCTGTTTTGACTTTTATAGTTAAGTTTTTGCCAAAAAAAAAAATTAACTGTTGTTGCAGAATGTTAATTGGATATTTTGGATTGTGCTTTTCTATACTTGCTTTGTTAATTCAAAACAGCCTACATAATCATTAGGGCATTAATGAAATAATAGTAATTGTCTTAAGATGTAAATGACTGCCCCAAGCAACATCCTACAAACCCTGTAGGAAATAGCAGGTGCACATTTACATACAAAAGCACAGTTTTTCTCATAACTTAAGGTGGCCATACAGTTTACAACCCTCGCAAGACTTCTGTCTTGCGAGGGTTGTAAAGTAATGAAAAAAAGTACGCACACCGCCCCATTCTGCAGTTATCTCTCCATCATGCTAAAAACCAGCCGAAAATCGTACGATTCTCGGCTGGTTTTCCAACATGCTCGAAATACAAAAGTCGTGAGACCTTACAGTAGAAACGGTCGCACGCCTTCCATACACTGCACGATTATCGTACGATCGTGGGATTTCCCACGATTCTCGTACGATAATCCTGCAGTGTATGGGCACCTTAAGTTGGAATTTGACTGAGCTTGGATTATGAACACATTGCCAAAACAAGCCTTTTTACTAGTTTTTCAAGCACTGAAAAAAACTATTTTTCACTCACTGGCTGCTGAGGAGTCTGTGCCTTTTACAGTACAGTACATAATTGTTTGGTATGCTTAAAACCACCTCTTTGATTTAAACATTCTCCATTGAGTTGCACCAATATTTCAATATAGAGATCATGTTTGAGCGGCAGAAGCATTTTTTTTCCATGTTTGTCTTCCGGTTGGATAAATTCACCCTCTCCATTTCTTTAGGTTTGCATTGTCCCCAACACAGAAAGTGTTCCAGTGACAAGTGCCAAGAGTGGAAATGTCCCTCAATTTGGGCCATTTCCTTCCACTTCTTGCTGTTTCTCCAGGAAAAAAAAGTGAAAAGAAATCTCCTGAATGAGACACAGACATCTAAAAACTCACACAGGTTTTAACCATTCCCTACTCTATTCAAAACTAACAAAAAGTTTGGGCTATAGATACACTTTCATTCCTCTTGAAGTGCCGAGAACATATTAAGCACTTCTAGATTTAACTTGCTGTGCTATCTATATATTACTGCCATTAGTTCAATTTTCTTCAGCATGAACCTTAGTGAAAAAAAAAAACACTTAAAGTGTCGAGGAAGCAATGATGAATCGGTGACAGGATAATGTAGCAAGGTCTAGCCGAGAATTGGTATTTTCTTTGTCAGTGAGTTTTTCTAGTGATACAGCACTTTGACAGCTCTTACTGACAGGCAGGTAACGTCGGGGCATCATCTCCTACTCCCAGAAATCCCATCACTGTCAGAACCATGTTTGCTCTTTAATCTATGGTTCAATTGCACTAATCTTTTCCAACTGCCTCTATTTTGTGTGGCACGGATGACAGGAAGTAGCTAAGTCTACTCCCCAGTCAGATCTTTATTTGTTTATTCCTGTCTAAATAACATAAGAATGTAAAGTGTATACCTGTTATGCATAATTCCTGTACTGTAATGGATTGGTCTGAAAAACATTACAGCACAACACACAAATTGTGACCCTAGTACCTTTTAACTTACAAAGTGACATTAACTATCATCTCTATTATGGTCTGGCATGTTTAAGGTTCCAGCTGTTATTTCCACCTCTTGAGCTATAGTAGGATGAAGCAGCAGACAGTTGTTTATACATGTCTGCAGGAGTTTAAAAGAATTAACATTGAAATAGCAGGCTGCATGCTATGGAAGTGAAGCAGAGCAGCAAACCGGCTTTTTTTATTTCAAGTTCTTTGATGATATCAGTTGGATAGAGTTGGGTCTGTGTAAGGTATAGTAATCTATTACCCTCATGTTGTTGGATTCCATTTTATCCCCTGGCGTTTTCCAGGGACAAAAATGTTTAGAAAATAACATGTACGTGAATCATGTTGAGTAATGGTCTATAAACTGATTCAAAATATAGATTAGAGAAAGGAAATTTCCAGCATTCTAAGTGGTTGGGCAAGTGGAAGAACCTGCTTTAAAGAACCAACAAAAACCTCCTGCCTCACACTCTTAATAACCATTAAATATGAGTGTGCAAGAGATATTTTAGAACGCACTGTTTGCTGGGTAGCTGGGCACATGCTGTTGTTTTCTGATGTCAGCCATTTCAGACTGGAAAGGGCTAAAGAGTAGCTAACCAATAGGTATCAGAAACAATAGCAGACAGGAAGTCAGAAATGCATGAAAATATGGTTCTTACCTTGAGTCCTGCTTTACCTGAAACACCTATTGTTCTGAGTTGCTTCCAAGACATCTCTTTTTTTCTATAAAAAGTGCTTATTTTTAGATGTGTTTATTTTTACAAAGCAAGCTGGGAACTTATTATTTGTCAGTATTGGGGTTCCTTTTTCTTGGCACCCGCTGTTCAACACTAGTTTTTTGGTTTTCTTTACTTAAATAGAAAATATATTATCACACTGGATATGCTGCATGTACAAGCTAAAAATAATAATTTTGTTACTTACGTTCACTGTGAAATGTAACATGTAGTGTAATAGTTGTTTTCACATGTAGGTGCACCCGATGTGTATTTACATGTACATGGGGTGGTGGATGTTTTTTTTTGTGTTTAAAAATAGATAAATTAATGTGACTCATTTTGTTTAAACTTTTTTTATACACTTAACTTTATTGCTATCACATAGGGGGCTAACAAGCCCCCTATGTGATGGCAAATATACAGTGACAGGTCCTCTTTCTGGAGACATCAGGGGTCTATAAGGCCCCTAATGTCACCTAGGGACCCCCAAAGAAGTTGATGAAGCAGATCTGTGATCTTTTTATCTGCCTACAGCAGCCAGAGAAATGACAGGCTGAATGGGGGAAGTTATGTAATACACTTCTGCATTCTGAGATCGGAGGGTAGATCAGCTGGTGGAAGTGTGCTGATTTCCATCTGATCTCAGTACAGAGAGCTGCCGTGCTGGATAAAAAAGGCACTGATGTTGAAGAGATTTTATTTCACTTCCTGTTGTAGGGGACAGAAAGTAAAACAAAAATACATTATAGTGATTTTACCCTTGCCTACTCCATGCAAAATGGCTTTGTACATATTAACTTTCTGTTTACTTTATTTAATTCATAACTGGATTAAATGGAGGTTTTTTTTATATTTGCTTAGAGTACATCTTTAGTACTGGTGATGAGATACACACAATATAGCATCCATGACGTGCTGCTTTTCAAATATTTTATTTATTATTTCTAAATGACCATTGCAGTGCCAATTCTGGTTACATACACATGTTATATAATCACAGATAATAAATAGCACTGCTGTACAGTTACCCATATCAACCAATCAGAGTTTCACAGTTTATTGTAGTTGATGTGAATGTATTTGATGGGTTGCCGTCAGCTCCTGCAGATTCCTTTTTTATGTATGGTATTCGTAAACAAAGCACATACCTATCATGCTCCCTGGCAGAACACTGATTGACAGCTGTAAAATAGGTGTTAAGATATTTAGGATTAATTGAAGTGACCAAACTAGTTATTTGGCCACACAAATAGCACTCGTATAACAAACTAGTAGACATTTGACAAGAGTTCAGACCCACTGAATGCAGTTCTTTTAAACAGAGAATATTGTCAAATAGCATACAATCCAAAATAATTTAGCCTTTATCATTTTTCATTGTAACAGATAGTTGAGATTTTACAAACACACGCGTTGCTAGCGTCGGAGAAAGCCTTCCTTTATTGTTGCAAACTAAAATATAAAAATTATAGTGATTCTGTCCCTAAATTACAACAGATGTCAATTAAATGTGACTCAATTGTAGAAGAAAGAATAATAAATCCTCAACAAACTGGATGCGATATGTATTGTTTTTTTTAAGCAGCTACTGGCATGTTTTAATAAAATTATAGTAATCAGTATAATTTGAAATTTAGAAGTAGTCTTCAAGCCATTGGATCCACATTGCTGTAAATATTGACTGTGTTGAATCTGAACCCTTTTCAGGGCCAGACACTGGTGTCCTGAAAGGCCTCTATTGTTCCCTGTTAGTCAGCATTCCATAGCCAAGACCAAAGTATGCATGAGTTACTGGGAGAAGAAAGGCAGCTCAGCTAGTTTAATAGAGCTCCCAAATGATCTTGTTCAATGTTGAGGAAAAGGAAAACTGTACCAAAAACAGCAATAGTTCATGATACTCTACAGAGTGTAAAACTGCCTTAATTAGTGGAAAAGCCAGAAACACATTTCCGCCTCGTGTATTGAAGACCTGACAGCCTTAACCCTCTCTCTGCTGATCTCTAGGGCTTAGAAGAAAAAAGAGAGAGCAAAACAAAGAACATATAGGGCTGTTGTCTGGGACTGGATCAACATAAGTAGCTGCTACGTATCACTCATCAGCTCAGCTATTTGTGCAAAGTGTGAGTTCTTTGTTAGAATTTGTGTAAGTGAACTATGTGCCTCGTCATTCAACCACATTAACTTAATCAGAGTGTTTACTTTTTTAAAGTGTCACAATATCTATTATTCTGTCCCTTAAGGCCATGGTTTGCATATTAATACACTTTTGCAACTTCAAGAAAACATCTTGGTTAAGGTTTAACTAAAGCCATAGCTGTGCATGGTACTTAAATGAATCACAGAATAATAAGGGAACTAGTGCATAAAGAATCGTCTCAAATACCATCATACATCTAATGTTATCACTTTTCATAGTTATTCCACTGATCAGTAGGATCAGTGGAATAAGGATATTTAAACCCATTTTTAAAAAATATATCACAGCTTACTGGTCCTTACATGTGGTTGCTCCATTATTTTTCTTTTTTCAGGCAGATTTTTTTCAAGTACATTTTCTGCAAGTAAAGACAAATTCTGGTTCATCCTGCCAGAATTTTAGTGTCCTTGTAACTTGTTCTGTGCCCTTAGCTAATATACTGTATCTCAGGCAATACTAGGAAGAGATAAGGAGAGAGGTAGTAGTTTATAGTTCAAATAAGAAAAACAGCCAAGGGTGACAGCATTGCTCCTCCATAGATATAGTGACACTCTAGTGCAGGAAGTGGTTTACTAGTAAAATCACCAGGTGAAAATGAAGAAAAAGTTTAAAAAAGGTAAAATAATGGAGCCACCAGACTGGTGATCTAAAATATATTGCATGTTTGTTTTTTGGAGTTCAGATGCACTTTATTAGCAATTGGGAAAATGTTTTATCAGGCTTTATCAGGTTGCAAAAACAAATAATCAGACATGTAAGAGCAAATCCAGGCAGCAAGTCAATAAACTTCTAAAGCTATTCAGAAAATACTGCAGTCATAGTTCATGCAATCTATTGTTCATTCAAGGCTTCGTGGCTTCCTGATTTGACTTCACCCAGGAGCCTGGTCCCATGACTTCTGGACAGCATTACAGCCACTGAAAAAACTTCAACTGGGTTGATGATTGACAGCTGAGGACTGTACAAGCAGGCCAATAGTAGCCTGGTGGGGACAAAAGAGGTCATGACTGTGATGTTGTACCTTCTAGTGTCACACAAACAAGCACAGCGGGTGAGATCACCTTTTGAAGCCTACACTAGTACACAACAGGACAAGAAATGTGTACAGTTAGGGTTATATGAGCTCTTCTGAAGGCCAGATATTTCATCATGGACAACAAAGGTTAAGCAGTGGCTGCTGGACCTGTATTGTGTATAATAATGTTGGCAAGAAGAGCATTGTTATGACTGGTCAGAGACTGTCAAGAACAGAGGCATCAGGAGACAGGTCATCAAAACCTGAACTCGTAGGGAGCAGACTGTGGGACCATGGATTAAGGCAAGCACTAGTTTGAAAATCCCTGATTTAATGTAGAGAAACCAAGAGGGGTTAGGATTTAGGACAGCTTATGGAAGCCTTGTATTCCACGTTCACAAAGGTTTAGGGAGAGATTCATGAAGCATGCATGCAAGTTAAATCTTTATACGAAGGACAGTTATCCAACAATCTTCTTGGATAACAATGTGGAAAAGGGTGTTCAAAGCTATATGCAATCTGAATGCACTTAGTCATTTTCATGTCAAAAAGATTACTATCAACATTCGCAGAATAGAATTAAAAGAGATATTACTCAGGCAATATATTACTCCCGTACAGTCCGTTTTCAGATCTACCATCGTTTTTTCCCAAAAGCTTCAAATAATTATCTGGGCTTCTATAGTATTTAGTATGACTGATAGAAAAATAACAGCATGCAAATGCACAACAATCAATGAGCAGAAAGAAAATTGTATGATGCAATTCAAATACATATCAGAAAACAAAATTATAAGTGTGTTAAAAAATCTTTTCGTTACACCACAATATAGTGGAAGCACCTGAGTCAGATTTAACATTGACAGCTTAAAATGTTTCGGAAATAAAGAAAGCCCTGTAATTACAGTATTGCTACCTTACTTTCAGATTGTGTTATATTATACTTTGCAGATAGATATTTCCCCATGCTCTTGCTAAAATGGGACTACATTTGGAAGACAGATGATTTATATACAGAGCTATATCTCAAATGAGAACTGAAGATAATTGAGACAAAATTCTGGTCCTGCAGAGAGACATTTTCCTACACAGCGGTCTTGTAATCCCATTGAAGGACACTGTGGGAAGCCTCTGGTAAGCCTCTTTTGGTCTAAAATGGCTGAAAACATAGTGCCAATGACATACGAACAGGTGTGATATGTATATATGTATAAGTACCATAAAAAGTTGTATGATGTTTATTTGCGAGTAAAATATTGGTTAATTGTGTACAGTCAAGTGACTCAGAGTGGCTAGAATGAAAAAATATTAATTCATACGTAAAATAAAATTGAATTTATTTACTTTCCATACAACCAGATTTCAGCATCCGTCCTTTAAACAATTTCCAATTTAAATTCATCTGAATCTGCTTCCTGCTTGATTGGAAATGATTCAACAACGCTTCCTGTGGCAGCTTTCAGTGAACAAATCAAAGTTGCTAAATCTGTCTATAAATTTCTTCTGTTCTCCATACTGACCCATAGCTTGCAGAAAACTCACAGGGAGAGGAACACAGATTGAATGGGCCTTTCTACAGCGGATGCTTCCCTGTCACTTTCACAGCCAGCCGCTTGTTATCTTTATCTGCAGACAGCACTGAATCTTCTTAGCAAGCATTTTGCCTTAGCTGATCCCACTAGATATTTACAAGATAAAGTTTTAAGATACAAGGAGTTTTTTTTTCTTTTCTCAGCTGGAATATTTGAATGAGGGGCATTGACAATAAGATCGTAGAATGGTGTTCATGATAATAATAGAAGTTGTTATTATTATTATTGTTCAATAATGTTTAAAATTGTTAACACTAATAATCTTAGGATTTCATTATATTATTTTTCAGATTCTATTACATTAGCAGTAGTATTTGTTTTATCATAGTTATTTTGTTTGTTTTAGCATTATATGTAGAATTGCAAAATATTTCACAATGCTTTTTTGTGTACATTTTTTAATAAGTGACCTAAAAGGTGAAGTTTGACCGCAAAATCTTTCATTAAAATACTTTCCTCAATATCTGCAAAGGATATAAATTCACGTTTTGGTACACCAAACCTAGCTATTAATTTTAAGTAGCAGTGACATTATCACTCACCGTGCTGCACATAGCCTGTACAGAGAGGAGAGCAGTGGGAGGGATCCATGGCTACTACAGGCTGACTGCAGAAAACTAAAGGAGGGGCAGCTACAAGACCAGTCACCGTGCACAAGGAGAGAGCAGCAGTGACTGGCCTTTACTACAGGAAGCTCCTGCACAGAGGCAAGGTTTCATACTGAATTAATGGACAGATCTGGAAGAATACACCATACATGTACAATATATACACAATACACAATATAATAAAATACGCAAAGCACACCAAGATTCAAGTAAGAATACACATATCTCTTGTATTTAGACAATATTTACTTATGCCCGAGTTTAATTTCAATGGCCTGTTACAAACAGATCAAATTACTCAACAGTTGAAGACTTTGTGACGTTTGGTGATTTACTATATTGAGAAAGTAAAAATAGGTTGGCTTTAAAATGTTATTCAAACCTAATGCTCAAGGGCAATACACACAAGTAAGTAAATGTTTTTAAATGTGTAGATGGGCACAGACGCAACATTCCTCTCATGAAATTCCAATGATGTGAGAAAAACTGTGGTGGCTGCCATTGCTGACCTCTCCTGAAAATCCTGATGTGTTGCTGATCCAATTGCTGTTGTACTTTCTAAGTCACTGACTTGGAACAAGTATGCAGGCTTATTGCGGTCTTTCCTGAGGTTTCAGGTCAGTAGCTCACAGATTTGAAGCCAAAGGCAGCCAGGAAACAAATGCTTCAGCCATGGTGGCATCGATGGTGGCCACCATGTTCCTCTCAGAACAATATTCCTTTAAAAGTGTATGTATAGCCTAAATATTTTCTGATTTAGTTTTAGAACTTCTGTAGAATGTATATTGCTGTATGTGTCCCTGCTGCTGACGGCTGTCTAAAATGAGAACTACCTTGATTTTTATAGAGATTTTTTTCTCACTGCCTGTTGTATCTCAAAGAAAGGAAGTAAAGGAAAATATCCCCAATAGTTCACAGACAGCAAAACATACAGCTTTATTCCCTCCTTCTATCCAAAATGTAAAAAAATGGTTATAATGTATATACGCCTTGAAGCATTGCGGCCCAGACAGCAAATTATTCTAGGGTTTAGATCATGGGATTAGTGCATTTAGCTAGTTTTAACATGAGAAGTCCTTCCAGCTTCATAAAAGGAGAAAAAATGAAGTATGGGTTAAACTTAAAGCAGAACTCTGGGGCAAATCTAAACCCTTGCAGTGCGGCTGCCCTCCCACTGCAAGGGTAAAGTACTTGTTTTGTCTATGGAGCTAAAAAAGTTATACTTGCCTGAACCACGATCCCGGCTTGCTCTTAGTCCAGGTCCCTTCACGCCTCGCTCCCTCTCCGCTGTAGGAGTCTAAGGTTCTGTGAGTCACCAAATTCTATACAGTGTATAGAATGTGAGGATGCTGAGGGACATTCCATCACTGGAACAGAAGAGGGGACAGGCTGGACGGAGCGGTGTAGGAGCCATCTGGGATCGCAGTTCAGGTGAATATAATCTTTTTTTTTTTAGCTCCCTAAACAAAATGAGCACTTAACCCTTACCGTGCAGTGGCTCCGCCCAGTTGTTGTTCATTGGCCAGGACCTGTTAGAAGACTCTAGCAGGTGCCGACCAATAGGAAACATTTTGGCGGAACTAGCAGTGTGTGTTTTTTTAATTATTATAATTTTTTTTACATCTTTATTTTTAAATTTTACTATTTATTTACATTTTCGACATTTTTTCAACCTTTTTTTTTTTTTTTTACTATTTTCCTTGATTTTCTATTATGCTCTGTACCACGCTAGTACCGAGTAGAATAGCCAAGACAAATGCCGCTCGGCTATTCACTCCCTGCCGTTCGGCCCCTATGTGAATAGGGGCGAACAGCAGCGAGTGAGCTGCCGGAGCTTCGGCTTAGCCAATCCAGATGTTGCTTTCATCTGAGCTGTCGGGGGACTTCTGTGGAGAGCTGACCGGGCCGGATTGGGCACCAGAACCAGGCAATTGCTTATTATGGTGGGTGAAGAGGGGACAAAAGCAATCAAGGAAACCTTCCTAAGATGCATAATATAATTCCTGAGACCTGCTATCATATCCACTAAGCAAAGTAAGCAATGGCTCCCAGATGTTGCCTTGTCTCTCTACAACATGATCACATCACAAAACAGGTTCATAATGCTTGCTCGTATGATCAAAGGTTTATTTAAATGACCGATAGGCACCACAATACAAGCATCAAAAGAATTCACGTTCTGCACACTGGGTGCTTACTCATTAGGTCATGTATGAGTTATAAGCAAGCACCCAGTGTGAGAAATACATCAAGGCTGCTTTTGATTACTGAATGTTAGTGCCTTTTGCTCTTTTAAAATAAACCTTTGATCTTGCATGCAAGAAAGTTGACCCATTTATATGATGTGATCGCAAAGCACACTTTCTAACCTGCTTGAATAACCAATTTGGGGACCACCTACTAAAAACGGCCAGATCAAGCGACTGTCATTTTATGTTTTTGTATGCCCTTATTTATAATGTTTTCCTACAATGCTGCCTTAGGAAGCTGCTGCATTTATATAATTTACAGCACACCAGTTACCATCTCATTGTTTTGAATTATTGGATTTAGCATTCTAAACATTTACATTATGAACAGTATATACATACACATGTATAGCTCGGTGTATATGTTCACACCAGTCGAGCATATAATTCAAGCCAGTTGCTGAAACTTGGGAATACCCCACAAAGATAGTGTTTATTTTCTCTTACCAGCCCCAACAGAAAATCTTTCCTCACTTCACAGCCTTTTGATATTGTAATCTTAAAACATGTATATGTTCCCACACAAAAGGTGGCATGAAATTTTCAACTGGGATATAAAAGAACATGATTTTATAAAACGTACTTTTTTGAAAGTTTGAAGCAATGCACCAAAAAGATCTCAGACTGAAATGACTGTTATTATGTCATATTTTTGGCAGAATGGGATGTAACTGTGCCAAACATATCAGCATTTTTTTTAAAGCTATTAGACAGTGTAACATTTTTAGTGGAATATGTGACTGGTGAGGTACTAGGATAAAGCTCTGACCATTCACTGATTAGTAGGAAATATAAGGAATAAAAATGTCTATTGGTTATGTAAAGTACTTTTCAAAATGAACTCCATAAAAATAACTCAGACATATTGCAAAGACAGGTCACAAACTGCTCTTCTCCAACCAAGCAGAAACATGCAGACTCGTTTAATTAGGCCAGATTCACATCTTCCTATTGACAGAACACATGGTACAAATGCGTGGTTTACCTTGTACACCACTGCATTGCAATGCTATTCAAAATTAATGACACACATGTTAACACAATGTGTGGTAACATGCATAGCATGGTGTTATGCAGTGCCATTCATTCTTGATGCCACTCTAACTAACCGACATCGCTAAAGCAGCACAATGGATCTCCATGTTGGTGCACCACAATGAGCAAATGTGAGCCATCTGTGCTTTGTGGTGTGCAGCATGGGAAAAGGTGCAAGTCCATTAAAACTTGTGTTGGCCTATATGAACAGCCTAATCAAAATCAATGTCAACACGCGTGTGATAATGCACAACAGAAGTGAGAATGCTACCTATAAGGTGATACCCAAAGTATAATAAACCATAGCAAGCAACCAATTCACCTGTCATTGGTTTAGAGCAATCAGAATACAAAGATGACTGCTTGTTGGTTGATATGGGTTGCTATACTTTGCAAACTTCCTTTAGTCATGTTCAGACAAATAGTTATCTGTTGCTATGACTAAATACCTTTGTATTCTTGTTTTCTACATACATAGCTTTCTGACCTTATCTATGTAGTATTAAAGGTCTATGTAAAGAACAGTTTATTTTATGAATGCCAATTTATCGGTATTATTTGTAGGCGCACTGCTTGATCATAGGGGCTCTGTGCTGAAAGGGCGCAGTTGTAACTGACATTTTAGTTCATTTAAAATAAATTAAATCAAATCAATTAATATATTTAGTGCCAATACTGTCTTTTATTGTAAATAAATATATACAGTAGTAATAATACTTGTTGCCATTAGAGGCCTAAAAGTACTTGTACAAGCCATTAGTATTACTAGTGAGCATGTAACGATGCAGCAAAAGTAATAACTGGTGCTGAATTACAGACTTTTCCTAACATTGTCCTCTCCACCCACAACGATATGGGGTAATTTACTAAAGGAGTAGAAAAGGTTTACTGAACAAAATAAATATTCACTTGGCTTACTGAATAAGGTGGAACTGTTTTCATTTTATTCAAGGGAAACTAAAAAATAGGGTTTTTGCTGGCACATGATTGAATCATTTATCTTCACAGTTAAAAAAAACCTGTAAAGTCTATGACCACCATAACTCTAAACCCTAAGCAGCATAATGATTTCTTCAGGCAGGGTTAGCGTTTGCCAAATTATTAGGAGAAAATAAATGTATGTACAGTAGAGGAACTCGTGCCAGATTGCTGACATGTGGATAACATAGACTTGGCTGTCCTGCTACCATTAAATCAGTGCCAACTGTCTTTTACTTTTACTGTCTTTCACTTAAGCACTAGTCATGTGGCTGTTATGGGGTGGATAAGTCATAAAATCGGTGTTAAATATCACCATTTCTCAAGCTGCTAGCCCTTAGCTGATTTAGAGCATTGTCTGCTAGTGAAATCTTGTCACAGCTGGGCTTTTCAGGAATCTAGTGGACTTGTCTGCTCTCTGACTCAACGTTCAGCATTAATTAGTGTTCAAGTTTCTAATCTACCTAACGGTCTCCATTGTCTTTTTCCACAAGAATGATTATTGGCATGTAGAAACACTGAGAATATATAAAGTGAATGTATGGTATACACAATCCTTTATAATACATGGAATTATGCTTTGAAGTTAACAAAAACATTACAGAACTTTTTTTTCTTTTGAGAAGATGAAAGAACACAATTCCATTATTTATGGGGTTGCCTATGAGCAAGTAAGTAAAGGAGATAAAGTGGCATTCTGCTACAAAAGCTCAGCCAATTCTTCAAAGAGCTAGTTAGGTATGTTTTTTTTTTGTTTTTTTTAGTTTGTGTTCAATACACATATGGCAGTGTCCAGATCCAAATCAGAGCTCTCCTATACTACTCTATCCTATAAAACAATGCTTTGAGTTCCCCTAACCAATAGAGAGGTATGCATTGAGGTGGAGGTTATAGGCATAATGTCTCTGACATTGGAATAAAAAGTATGCATTTGCATATTAAGCACCTGGATGGGGGGGTTCTGGGAAACACCATTCATGAAATGTTCTGGTCTGAAAGAGCCATGATGCCTTGGGCAGTCAATGGTCAATTTAACTTGCCCATTCCCTGTATAGTCAATGTAGGCTCAATGATCAGAGGCCAGTCTTCAGGGATTGTAGTGCTTTTATTTTCCTTAATTGTTTTTATTTTTTTTATTAAAGTACGGTAGTCCAAAGAGCAACAATGAGAGGTAATTCATGGCAACCAGATTCCAACTTTCATATTACTTCAGGGCAGTAAAAAAAAAAATGATTGCTGTTTCTCATTACTCACTGTCTTATTAAACAAACCAAATAGAAGTTCTGGGTGTACTTCCCTTACATAATGAAAAAAAAAGCAAATATTCATAAATTGCCCACATGATATAACGATAGTAGCTCGCAGCAATAGCAAGGCCTGCTCGCAGCAATAGCAAGGCCTGCTCACAGCAATAGCAAGGTCTGCTCGCAGCAATAGCAAGGCCTGCTCGCAGCAGGCATCGTAAAGGCTGTGCAGTGTTTGTCTAAGGAATTTAAGCCAAGGTGTCTGTTGCTAATGAATGATGACTGGAAAGGATTTAAAAAAAAAGAAGTAATTCTCTCTATTGTCTAGAATACAAAAACCTTCAGCTAACATCCTCTAACTTCCTCTACTACTTCTGAGAGAGCCATGGGCAAGGTGCCGTTTGTGCTATATTAATCTGCTTAAGCTAATGAGATGAAAAGATCTTTTTTCAAGGTGTTGAGAGTTTGGCCCGGTTTAAAAAAGATTCAGAGCTGCCGGGGAATAAACTGTGAATCCCTCAAATCATTCATTCATTTATAAATGTTATCGCAAGGCTGTGCCATTAAAGCAGAACTCTAGGCAAATATAAAAAAATGTAGTCTGCTTATATATTCATTGAATAAATCAAGTACTTTCAAATCCAGTATACTGCCTCAACACTTTTCTCTTTTATATTGCCTTTTCACATTCCCTTCTCAGAAATCAGATTAGTTCTCCATTGTGAGGCAGGAAAGTTCGATTGCATTTCATGAGGTAGTCTTTATTACATGTTTTCAGGCACTGGGAGCTGGAAGGGGAGGTGTTTTAGGCAATAGACAAGAAGAAGAGAGTACTGTGAGGACCTCAGCAGTGTAATGGTGCTACTTTATTGTCGAGTACACAGGGAGGTGACACAAGAAGTCACAGTGTTGCAAACATAAATAGTGGTGTCACCATTGTAGTTCTGAAGTGTGACAGAATCTGGAGAAGTTGCCCATGGCAACGAAATAAAATTTCATTCTGGAAAGTGACATTAAAGGGTATTTTATTTCCCTCCCCCACCCAATGTTAGTGTAAGGAATTACCTTAAATCATGCTTCTTAATGCGATCATCTTCTTCCTTACTGTAGTTTTCAGCTGTCCCTCCAGCTTTGGTGCGGGTCTCCGATCCAGCGCTGACTCCTCTGTTCTCCTCTTCTCTGATGTCCCACGGAGTTTGTGCAAGTGCATGCTGCTCCATAGACTTACCTTGTGTCTCTCCTCGTCTCCCGGCCTAACATCTGAACTGCGGATGCGCCCTCCCCAAGATCCTTTGCGGCCGCCCGAGACTCTTCAGATGTTCGGAGGGGAGCGCGCGGCGAAGAAACAGGTAAGTTTAAACCTGTTTGAAAAGGTTTTTTTTTTTTTTAAAGATTTTGCATATATCTACTGTTAGATAGCTGTACATGTATGCACTGTTAGCTGTACATATAACGCTGAGGGTTTAATAATTGCTCCAGTTTTGATCAATTCCCCTCCCTGTATTCCAACTGTATACTTAGCTTTTTGGCTGATGTTGCACTTTAATGTTCATATAATTCTCAAAGGCCCATTCACACCAGCCTGTTGTGGTAATGAGCAGTAAAGGGTGCGCATTCCTGCAACATGCAGTAAAACGCCATACATTCATGTGCGAGGGGAATTTAAAAATAAATACAACTTCACTTTATTTACTAAGCTTAGTGAACATTCACATTTTCTAAGTGAGAGTCTTTATTTGGTAAATAAAGACTCTCACTTGATTGTAAAATAATGTGTTTCTTAATATGTTTACTCTTACATGCTTACATGTTAAACTCTTACCTTTGCTTTAAGGGCTTGTTCACACCATCTTCAGATCACCTCCAGACCAGAATATTTTTTTCAGCACCAAAAACACATACACAGTAATTCCAGTGGTAAAAAATAAGGTTCACACCATTGCTTTCAGTTCCAGAGCCTTAAACAAAATGCATGCTGCATTTTTTCTTGTCTGAAATGTAGAAATTCATGTATATGCATGCAAATGCACCAGAACGCACTGCAACATGCTTGGAACCCAAGCAAAACTAATTGAGAAGAAAAAAAGAGTGCTGGAATGCATCAACAATGTGTCACAAACGCACATGACCGTGTTTGCAGAAACGCATCCAGATCTGGTTTGTAGATGGTGTGATCAAGCCCTAATTGGTCTGAATATAGAAGAGATTTGTTTATCTGTGCTGTGAATACAAACTGGAAAATGAAAAGTCAGTGTGTTAAAAAAAAAAGTGAAATTGTGTGAACATTCCATAGACACGGTTTACACCCACAATGTTTTCCCGGCTCGCCCATCGCAGTCCAGAACCAGGTGGATGTGTATTTTTAGCAAATGCTGTATTTTTAACATGTCTGGCATTTGCTAAATATACCATGAGTGCTTGGAGGGGCATTTATCATAGTGATCTGTTGATCACTATTTATACAAGCGGTGAAGCTGCTTCTGCTTAATGTACTTGTACAGCCACCGTCTGAGTATGCAAACAAGCCTTAAAAGTACATGATGCTATAGCTGTGAAGCAATAAATATCATGCAGGTGATTTCATCAAATACAAAACTGTGTTTATGTACCAAAACATGTTAGGGGATAAATGCATGTTATATTTAACTTTTGAACTAAAGCCAGGTTTGTTACTTATTATTGTACGCCCTCACGGGCAGGGCCCTCCTTACCATCTTGTCTTAAATTGTATTGTAATTGTAATGTCTACCTTATATTGTAAAGCGCTGTGCAAACTATTGGCGCTATATAAATCCTGTATAATAATTACCGACTTGTGTCTTCATCCCTGAGCTATGATGAGCACCCCTGTCTGCAGATCCTATCTCTAGTCCACTACACAACAATACATTAAATTCCTTTTTTGCAAAGAGGTGTCTCAACCCTACTGCTGCAATCTACTTAATGTAGTACTATTGAAAAACCCACCAGGGAGAATCGTGCCGAAGCTACGGCCAGATCCTTCGGCAGCTTTGTGAATAGACCCCTTACTTAAGGCCGTGACAGATGACTCAAACTGGGAATTCGAGTACCAAGCTCTCTCGGTCAGAGGTCCAAAGAGGCATATAGGCAGTTGGAGAGTAATTTGAACATCCCATATATAGCCAAAACTGAAATATTCATTTTAGGTGTATTGACCATTTCATCTACTCTTTCAAACAATCTTCGTATGTTACAAACAACTAATATCAAGCTCCCATTGTCTTTATAAAATAATATGTGTCTACAGATGGTGTTTGACATTTTTTTTACTTAGTTATTCTAAAATGTAATCCGATAGGAGCTGAATTCATTCCAAATAATTCAGCAAATAGATATTGTCATTTCTGCCGTGTGATCCTTATATGACTTAATTAACATGGTAACACAAAGAGCAACAAGGTGCAGAAACCCATTTTCACCCGATCATACTCTATCTACTTACAGTCACCACTTATACATATATTCAGTATGTTACAATATGTTCCATATTATGTTTTTATTTCATTTTCTGCCTTTTGCATTATGCTGTATGTCCTATACATACAGGCTTACATGATTATTATCTTTATCACTTTGATGTTCTTCTTTTTTTATTTTTTTTATTTAGCATTGATTTTTATGCTGGATTAATGCCTAGATCCCCTTTTCAGGGTTAACCACCAGTACAATGGCTCCTCATATGTCATGAGCCATATAAATAAACAGTGGCAATGTTGCGGATTAGTATTAATCTGCAATATGAAAACATTGCTGCACTTCCAATTATCTTTCCTTGGACCCTTCCGCTAAGTTCCCAACCATCAGCTCCTATGTTTCACTCTCTTGTCAGGCTGAGTTCATAAACTGTAGCAGCTGGAAGTCCTTAGGGATTACTGCCCTTTAGCATTTTAATAAGCCCTGCTGCTTGAAATTCCTGATAGGGTACTCTGTGAGACAATTACTATTCAGTACAGAGGGACTGATGATGACCCTTCAGTAGCCCAGGTGGCCAGACTGGAAAAGTTTGGCAGACGCTGTCCCAACAGCAAATTACTGAAGCATAGAGAGACGGGTTTGGGAACTACAAGTGGAATGAAGAATAGAGTCCTAGAAAGAAAAAGGGAGTGTATTACATTGAATTGCATACATCATATTCAGTAAAAGAGCATTGGTTATGGTTTCCATGGTGATAAAAGACCACAGAGTACAACATGTTGCTCATATGGCAAAGGTTATTATGACGGAAATTACTGCTATTAGGAATGCAAAGGTCTCTTATCTTATATAGTTTATTTCAAGTGGTTTGTTGTTAGACTCGAGCTTTTCGCTAAGAGCTTTCAGAAAATCTATAGAAACAATCTGCTTGCTTCTTATGTTTTGAGCAGTAACAAAAGCTGCATTAGTCTGATTTTGTTTTATGTAGAATAATGAAGGCCAAACATTTAAGTGGCCAATTTTAAGATTACCTGGACATCCTTGGATAAGAAAGTGTTGCAAAGGTTATTTAAAAACTACGCAAATCTGTAGTTGTGTCTGGTCTGTGGTTTGAGACCTACTTTAACCTTGGCTGAATTTGTAAAACCACAAAATAACAAAAATAAAAACTACAACCAAACTAACACTAAATCAATTTACAGCTGAAGATACTACATACTAATAATCCCAATACAAAGATAATGTCATTTTTTTGTATATATATATAGTTTTATAAAAAGAAACACCTTATCATTAGGATTATTCCCTATGAATAATAATTCACACAAACAGATATGTATATTTAATAGTAATATTGATTGTAGAGCAAAAAGAAGCATATCGTAGTCTGACATAATTGGGTCTACAGCTGCAGAGAAACTCTAGGGTGGAAGGTACAATCTTCTATCTGATTGGTTGCTTAGGACACATCACTTGTATTCTATTGGACCCTTATTATACCAACAGAGCTTTTTTTAAATTCAGTAAATCTGGCGAGGTTTCAAGTCCCCAGCAGCTGCACATATTTTTTATTTTCTGCTGAGAGCGTATTGTTTCTTTATCTTTAAGTACCATGCTGCCTGCTTCAGCGAAACACAAAAGCGGGTATAATAGAAACACATACATGTCTGCCACTGACAGATTGACTATGACACTGAATTGTCAGGTAAATTTTTACATCAACCATTCCAGTTTTTTCAGGAGCAGCGCTAGAGTCTCAAGCTCGAGAGCTAACATAGATATCTGGGGTGATTTATCAAAGTCTCCCTGCTGCAGCTCTGCTGAGGCAGAGAGTGCTGTACCTCACCTGACAACAATCCCAGGCTTTAAACTGTAGATGCCGCGAGCACTAAAAGTCTAAAAGCTGTCTGTGCCTATATGCTGTCTCAGCGGTCAAGTCTCAATTTACAAACTGTTGTTTCATTCCCAGTGCCAGGGAAATGGATGGGTTTTTTTCCTCCTGAGAAAGTGCCCATAGCCACACTTTGATTGTCATATTGTACAATATAGTTGTTGGTAATTATAAAGAAAAATATTAACCATTGGATTGTAACATGTGTTGTCAGCTAAACTCTTGTAACAAGATTTAAAGGTCAGGACACTTAAAGCTGATATGTTAGATATACGAAGAGCCTCCTGGGCTGTACCCCCATAGGATTTGATATATGCCTCTATCGGGGCTCCGTTCATGTGTGCTTTGGTGCTTAGGGCCCCCCAACTTTGCATTTTTTTGTTCCTCCTGTCCAATTCTCCATCATATAAAATGGAGAAAGGATCTAAACAGAGAGTGATAACCCCTCATAATGGCCACGACAGATATGCAGACCTGGGAACAGATCAGAGGTCTCGCCAATAGTCTTCAGAGATAAAAGAAAATGTCAGAGGGTTTATTTCCCCATCACTTACCAAAATGATAGCTCGGTTGAACTCTCAGGTTAAATCAGCTAAATACATTCCTGCTCCACTAAAACAAGAGGTGTTCAATACTTTACAGTTTAGCTACAGTCTGAGTAGAAAAGCCTGTCCCCTGTCAGTAGCTGCAGAGTGGGACCCTTGCTCTCTGTATGGAAGCAGTAGTCTCACTGCAGATGTCCAACACGCCTACTACTGAGTCAGACCTATAACTCAGCAATCAGCAAAGCTCATGGTCCCTCCTTATTGGAGAGCTTTGGTTATGACCCAACTTGGGGCATGTCAAATCTCTACAAGCATGCTGGCAGGACAGACGTCTCCACTCAGACTGTGGCTATCTGGATAGAAAAGTTGTAAGACATTAAACACTCTTTGTGTTTTATGTGTTGATTCACCTGGAATGTATTAAGCTGATTTACACTGAGAGTTCAGTTGGGCTTTAAAATATGTTTTGAGCGGACCTTTTCTTTCAGTGAATACCTTTTTATAAGGGAGGGAAGAGGTGAAGCCACTGTTGGGTTTTTATTGTGGTGTGTGTCTCCTTTTTGGGAGATTTCCCCTAACTGCGAGGGCAGGGAGTAATGGATAACTATAACAATGGGGACCCAGACAAAAACCAAAAACACATATACTTAAATGGAGAAGGGTTAGAATCTCCAACAACATATTTACTGCTGTCCAGGTCTTCCTGTCCTGGAGACAAGAACTCCTCCCATTTCTGGTGATGGTGTCACAGGGACAGGAACTGACAGAAAATCTTCCCAGTGGGGTCACTGACAGAAATGAAAACAGAACAGCAGTCATTTTTTTGGTTTGATTTACTCAGTGTCTGAATACAGTATTAAAAGAGGAATCCTTTCTCCTCCTCCTTGTAGAAATGGGAACTTTGTTGTTCATTTGGAGGTATTTTCACATAAGTAAGAACATGTTCATTGCCTATAAGTATGTGTTATTGCTGTAGATCTACATCTAGCTAAAAGTCACATTTCAGTTACAGGTGGAGTCTGGTGGTCTGAGTCACTTAGTGACTTCTTACATCTCTTGTGGACTCCAGCACAGCGGTCTCCCAGTTACAGTATAGTTGCAGGATATTGCAATCCATCAATGTCACTGCACTGAAGGTCTAGTTACATGGGGGGATGGTTAAAGTGCAAGTAAACCCGAACAATAAACTCCTTTTTATTTTCTCTTTGTTTGCCTGCTAAATCTACCATTGAAAGTGTTTTATTATATCCGTTCAATAAGTGCAAATAAGTACCTGTTGATTTTGCCAGACATGTTGTACACTGATAACTTCCTGTGTTCTCTGCCTGTGCACAAGGAGAGATTATGGAGATGAGGGTGGAGGAGGAGAGCTATGTGTTCTTTGTAAAGCAATAGAAATGAAGTAAGCAGAGCTGGCAACAAGTGCTCAGAGATTTAGTGTTGTCATGTCCAAAAGGAAGACCGTAGCACACCAAGGGGGGGATTTATAAATCGGCTGCTCAGCCATATGCTTGCTGAATTCTGATTTCACTGCATTCCCACCACTAGATGGAACCAAGGAGCATATGAATCTCATGTTTCTAAACTCCATCTAGTGGTGAGAATTTCATGCAAATGGCATTGGACCAGCATATGACTGGGCGGATGATTTGCAAATCATAGCCATATTTCTGGCACATCAGCAGTTATTTTTCTGTACTTGCAGAGTGTTTAATGGGATACAACATGGGGAAATGTGCATGAATCCAAGAATGAACAACATTTTTACTTGCACAGGATCAGATTAAGTTTTTGTACTTTTTTTGGTCCTGCCACATTCTAATTACCGCTGTATCGCCTGTTTACTATTACAGTAAACAGTTTTCAGTATTGAGACTGCTTTACCTTTTGTCGAGAATCAGATCCTAGATGTCATTTAGGCCCCATTCACACCAGGGTGGTTCGGTCGTGCGGATTTGTCCGCCCGGAACCGCCAACATGAACAACCCCTTAAATTCCTATAGGGACTGTTCAAGCAATCACGCGGCTCCGCAAGATCCGAACCGCCTGCCTCCCAAAATGCTCCCTGAGCTACTTTTTTTTTCACGCTGATTGGCGCGTTTTCCATATATGTTTCAATGGAAACGCGCTCATCAATGCTTTTTTGGGTGTTTTTAATTGCTTTTCTGAGAGCTGAAAAGCGATTAAAAATGCCCTAAAACACCCTTTCTAAAATCGTGCGGAAACCACACTGAAACGCTTCTGCCCTGGTGTGAATGGGCCCTAATGAGAGAGGCAGTACAAGATGTTGAAAGCTGTCCTGGGCAACACAGACAACCTGCATTGATTGGATTTGATTTTTTTAAAAACAACCAGTGTATCCACGTTTATTTCAGTAACTCATCTTGCATAGCAGAACACTGTTCTATCATATTAGCTAAAAATAATGTATTTTGGGATTTGGTCAATAAACACATTTATGGGATGTACTTGAGAGTTTTTGGAATGTACTTCAGTGTATTATTTTTGGGGAACATAGACTCAAAATAAACTTCATCTCCTAAAATAAAATGCATTAGTTACCTATAAAAGTTGGTAATGGATAAGGCTTCTTGTGTGTTGTCCCTGAAACACAGCACCCTCATGTCCCATAACTCACATCTATTCTGTAACGATATAATACGGTTGACACAAATTAACCAAATACAAAATCAATAGCTAAGATGTCACATGCACGGCTGTGTGCTGCTTTCTTTTACTGTGAATTCAATATATGTTATAAGAGCCTGAGGTTTTAATATGAGGACTGCGACAAACATAGCTAAAGTATATTAGGAATATTAATCTTGTGACACAGGCAGCAGGAAGGTCATGGACTGTTCTCTTGCGGTATTTTTATTCTATGGTTCAATATAATATCTAGACAGAATGTACAAAATCCAAAACTTTCCGCTTTTTGTTGTTGTGTAAATACTGTAAGAACGCACAATGGAAACTTTCGGAGGAAAAAACCATGACATATAAGCTATTAATTAGCTTGGCTAATAACCAAGAAGACAAAACACAAAAAATTCCCCAGCCTCAACCTGCCAGCCAGCCATGCATGTACCATTTTTTCTAGTTTTTCTAATAACCAAGAAGCATCGGATTGAATAGTCCGGAGTGGTTGATATGTATTTCTTTGTACCACATGCAAATTCAGTAAGTACATAGCACAATCAACTTAATGTAGAAAAGCACCTGAAAAAAGAACAGTCCAAGTGGCATATTTTATAAAGCATCACTGATTAGCCAATCATTCACCACTTTGTTCACTTTTATGTTAGAAGTCTCAATGAATTCATAGCCCACGTTCCCGGTCTGCATTCATCAGTTTACCAGCCTGTTGCACTAACATTGAATCAACCCCAGCGAGTTTAGAGCAGCCTTTCTCAACCAAGGTGCAGTGGCACACTGGGGTGCGTTCTGGCTTCCTCAGGGGTGCCTCAAAATTTTGTGGTAGTGGGACTGTGATGTGAAGGGGTGAATGAAGACTGATGTGAAGGTGGTGTCTAATCTAAAGGGGGAACTCTGATGTGAAAGGGGGAATCGGATATGACAGAGGGGGTTCTGTTATGAAAGAGGGGCTACTGATGTGAAGGGTGGCTACTGATGCAAAGGGTGACTCTGATGTGAAAGGGGGATAGTCTTTATTTGAACGGGACTTCAATTTGAAGGGGGAAACCCACTTTATTGTGTATTTTTGCATGGGTCCCCCTTAAAATCGGACATTTTAGACTGGGATGCCTTGGGATTTTGCATACTTTTAAAAGGTAAAGTGACTGAAAAAAGGTTGAGAAACGCTAGTCTACAGAACGAAGATTGAAGCTGGCCATATGCTTGACATTTCTTCTTCAGCTCCATGAATTGAACTAAACAGCCTGGATGGGGGAATCTTGCCTGTTGGCTATTGTATTCTGACAGCTGGCACCCGCAGCTGTCAGGATGGCTGAAAAGTAACTGCAGCTGATTGGATGTTCAATCAACTGAAAAATCTATTTTGCTGTATGAAGTGGTGTCAACAGGGCCAACCATAGCTTGAATATAGGCCAAGTCAGCACCAGTATTCTTTTGTGAGGGTTTGGTTCTATTTTTCATACAATACAGTTGGTTTGTAAAATTGGGATTGCTAAAAATGTGGAACATCTAGTGAATACATTGAACCTGTGCTCATTTAATTATTCAGTTATATACAAGGAAAATTCCAGTTTTTTATGCACATGACTGGGTCATCAACGTGAACATAGCTTCAATATATTTACTAAGCTAAGCAAACATTTTCCACTCTTTTAGTAAAGTAACCTTGTAGAAGAAGCAATATGGGACACTAAGTATTCTTAGCATTTCATAATTCTCCGAACCTTGATGATTGTAAGGTTAAAGCCCTATTATGAATGGTTGGACTGCGCAATCACAGAGCAATCATGTTGATTAAACTTTTCTCTCTTGAATTTCTGGGCTCTGTGGTTATAAATAAACAATTTATGGCACATGGTTTACTCTCAGTCCCCGAAAGACATGTCATACTCTCCTATTGAGTGGTAAAAGCAATAGACAGAGGAACTTATTTATGTTAATTATACTAATCCATGTCCATCAGGAGTGTGAATTCAAGGGAGATACACATCCTGTTTTACAGCTTCCGGCAGTGAGCTCCAGTTATATAGCTCTAGTTTTAGGTCACCCAAGCTGACAAAAAAAATGAACACTGAAATACAGCTTTTTTTCTGTAACATGTGAAAGCTTACCTCTAGGCAGATCTAAAGTGAACTTGTGCTTTGCCCATGCCAATTTGGGTGCACTGGCCTGCAGTTTGCCAGTCAAGTCAATTCACAGCAAGGCTTTTTTTTAACCCCTTTGCGTCCTCAGCGGGCCCGTTCAAAGACCGCCGGGACTCTGTTTGCAATTGTAAAGCCGCCTGATCGCTTCTGTGGGCCAGTGAAGTGCCCACCCGCCGTCTGTCCAACACCCCCGCTGTGTTTCCTGGGCTCCGCTGCTCCTCCTGCGGGTTCAGGACTCGCATGTCGGTCCTGAACCTGCATTCCATTCACCGATCTCCTCCACGCTTTATGGGACTAGGAGCAATGAGTGCTACATCACTTCTAGTCCCTGAGTTGTCATTGCTCTGCTACTGAAGCAATAAGCTATTGAAGTGCGAGCTGCACTTCAAAAGCTTCTTTAAAGTGGAAAGGTGACACTAGGTCGTCTTTTGGAG
The DNA here is from genome assembly GCF_000935625.1 of Nanorana parkeri. Taxonomy (NCBI): domain Eukaryota; kingdom Metazoa; phylum Chordata; class Amphibia; order Anura; family Dicroglossidae; genus Nanorana; species Nanorana parkeri. The sequence continues at coordinate 466,980 of NW_017307162.1, read as the reverse complement.
CCCCAGAATCACGTTAAAGAGGACCTGTCACCACCAATATGCTATTGTAAGCCCCTCTGTGATAGCAAATAAAGTAATAAAAAAAAAAAGAATAGTAAATAAAATAAAAGCTAAAATAATTTTTAAAACATAGTCACCCGTGCATTCACGTAAACATGCGTTGGGTGCACCTACGTACAGAAACAACGATCGCACTACACATGTTGAGTATAATTGCGCACACCAGAGTGAGAGCAATAATTTTGGGTTCTGAATTTTGTTTCCGTTTCACGAACGCACACAATTTTTAACCTGGGCATGTTGGGTATCTATTTACTCGTTGTAACCTAATCTTTTATATATAAAAAAAATGTGGCATTATATTGTGTTTTGGGGCCCTAAATTTAACTTAATTGCATTTTTTACAAAATATTTGAGTTTGATAAAGAGTTTGTGCTAATATCGTAACTGCCACCATATATTTGCAACTGCCACCATTTTATTCTACAGGGTCTTGGCTTTCAAAAAAGAAATAATGTTTGGAGGTTTGAAGTAATTTTCTGCCCTAAAATGCGGTTTACAAAAAAAAAGGCCTAGCGAAAGGGTTAAATATTACAAGTGGCCATGCATGGGCAACAGGCATCAATGCAATGCACATGAATTTATGTATTTTGTTGTGAAAAAGCTCTGATTGATAACATTTAACCACCCTCTTATGTCCAAAGGAAAAATAAACAATTGGCATCAGTTAACAGGATATAAAAATACACACACTGGCTTTGATTTACTAAAGGAGTAGAGGATGGTGATTTGGCTTCATGAATATTAATTCTACCCCACATTCAATGAGTCTTTAATGTTTTATCGCTTATAGTTTATTTCAGATATTTATAGTGCTGAAAATTTACGCAGCACATTCACATCAGTCCCTACCCTCAAGGAGCTTACCATCTAAGGTCCCACTCTCACATGCATGCATACATACAGGGCTGATTTTGACAGGAGCCAGTTAACCTTCCAGCATGTCTTTGGAGTGTGGGAGGAAATCGGAGTACCCAGAGAAAACCCACCTAACCACAGGGAGAACATGCAAACTCCTTGCAGATAGTGTCCTGACCAAGATTTAAACCATGGACTATCAGTGCTGCAAGGAAGAAGCGCCAACCACTAAGCCACTGTGCTACCCCAATATATGCAGGAATGTATTCTTAAATTGAGTGTTTTATGCCAGACCAAGAAAACTTGCTTCAAATCCTAATTTGATTCTACAAAAATTAGTAATCTGCTGATGTCCCTTTAACGTTGCTATGTGTTTGAAACCCACACATTTGCTGCTATAGCTTTAGACCTGCACCATTTAGTAAATCATCCCCACCCCCAGTATGGATTTTGTCAGCTCATGTAGGGATGGGGTCTATAATTCCTATTTCTATCTTCTTTCAAGCTGTGTTCATGTAGTGAAAACAATGCAACCCCCCCGGAACAGGGGAGTATGGCTAACCGCCCAAGTATATCCAGCGCAGAACAGCCTGATTTTTCAAGTCACGCAAGGTTGAATCTTTTTTTTCTGCTTAGTAAATCCCTCTCTTAGTCTCTTCTCTATGATCTGTTATGCAAAAATGATTGTGAGCTATGTACATGCACATATCATGGTAGGTCTCTTAACATGTCATGGTTTGTTTAACATAACTTGAAATGAGGTGATAATTTTCTTTAAACAAGTTCTTGGCCTCTGTTGAGCAAATCAATTAAAGACAATTATGTTAGTTAACTTACCAGGAAGATATCCAAAGGGGTATTAAAATGGGAATGTTTGCAGTGCATTCCTGAATGTAGTTTGTGACCCCACCACTGAACTTTGCATAGTTTAGCTAAATGAACTAAACCAAATCAAGAGAGTTAATTTCAGTTGCTAAATTAAACAGTAAAACAAAAAAATACCCTGAAAAAGAAGACACTTCATATACATTAGTGCCACAATTGGTTAGTGAATCTTCAGTCTCTTGCAGAACAAAGCTGCTGGCAGAATCTTCACATCTGACACACTTCCTAGTGTTTCAGATGTACACCCCAACTATTTTAGGACTGATTTTTAAAATACAGCAAAAAAACAAAACAAAGAAACTTGGAGCTGCAACCCATATTAACTAGCCAAGCTCCTTGTTTTATTTACCCAGAAAAAAAGATTAAAAATAAATGACTGTTGTGATCAATAACTTTTTAAATTACATCTATTACACACAATCTAAAATGGCTGGTAACATAACAGATCACACTAAATTATAAAGAGATAAATAATAAAACATATCAGACCCCCTAAATTACCTTAAGGCTCCATTCACACAGAAGCGATTGTCTGCACGTAATGAAAATGATGCATAGCTTACAGATTGTAGCTCTAATGATTCAATAACTCACCTGTAATAAAATAGTATCATGTAAAAAATCTGGAACAAATGTGATATTTTTCTGTTTTATCATGCAGTGTTTGTAATGCTTGGAGTGTATTGGAGATGTATTTCTGTAGTGTAACAACTGGCTGATTGTGACAGTCCTAATTAGTTTGATAATGGCAAGGACTGGTCAATACAATCAATGACATCAAGGTAACCATGAGCCATCCCAGGATTCATCAATAAAGCCAGTGCTTCAATTAAGTGCTTCTTCAAAGTGCCACAGTCATGAGTGAACACAGGCACATAAAGGTTGAATCTCTCTAATCTTGAGCAGTTTTATAAGGCTTTCTCACAGTCAGTATGTACTTAGTTCAGCAACAGATGGATTGCTGGAGATTGCCTGTCTTTGGAGCAAACTTTCTATGACTAAGGCAGTGCTAAGCATACTCGCCAGGCTGTTGATCTCTAGTGATACAGCTCTGAAACATTTCCTTGCTTTATTGAAGGTGAATATAATGCTTATATGCAAATGTACAATGCACATGCATGCCTGGGATAGGGCAATTCATGTACTAATTCACTAAACTCAAGCACACATGGTTTTTGTCCTTGGACTAATTTCATTGCTATTGTTCATTTTATTATACATCCTATCTCAGGCAAGCACTGCTTCTAGAATAGAGATTTCTTGCCACATAAATGCTATAACGGTAGGGAAAGTGGGAGGGAATGCTCAGTGAGCATACTTAAGTGCTTGCCTGACAAGTATACAATAAAGCTGTTGGGAAAAACATATATATATAGATCTATATATATAGATCTATATATATAGATCTATATATATCTATATATATAGATCTATATATATCTATATATATAGATCTATATATATAAACAAAACATTTAGGTTTCCCCTCCACAATTGGCATGCAATTAACCATGCTCACCAAACATTTACTCCCACCTTGTGGAGCTCAATTTATACATTTTAATTAGGATAGGAATGCTGGGGGATCAGTGAGCAGGAGTAATTTTGTACTTTGCAAAGCTAAACCAAGCTATTGCAGAGCAGACCACTGCAAAATAGGAATCATTTTAGTTTTAAATTTATACTGCCATTGACAAATAATCAGCAGTGGCAAAGTGTTTAATAGTAATCTTTTTAAATCTCCAGATCTGTAGTAAAACACATTATCAAGCTTCTGATCTGTGCCTGGCACAATGGCTACCAATACAATAACCACAGTATGTTTTGTATTACATTGCAACAAGTGGTGATCAAAATCTGTAAAGCTTTAGGTTAGGCTGCCAAATCCAGCCCTGTCATCTAATTTGAAAATGCTGTAGCCAATGATCCTATGGGTGTGCTGCATCATCATGACTTTAATGCTTTTATTTGGGCTTAGTATAGGTCAGAGTGTGTCATTGAGTACGCGTTGGACATGGAGCACAGGACTTCTATACCATTGAACTTAATGGATCAGCTCAGATGGCATTGAATAAGCTATTTAATGTGAACATCCCTGTAAATGCAAATCAGTTTAATTACACAAAGTTGCAATGTCACAATAACACACTTTGTGAAAACATGCTATCAACTTGGTATACTGATGGTTGTCCACCCACTCTTTCCTTGGTGACACACAATACTTTAAAAATAAAATTCCATTATATCTAGGGATGCACCGATGCCACTTTTTTAAGGCCGAGTACGAGTACCGATACTTTTTCCCAAGTACTCGCCGATATTGACAGGCTTCCTCACCAGTCTCTCCTGACTGGTGAGGAAGCCTGTCCATCATCCAATCGGCCAATCAGCGGGAGAAGAGGTCAGAAAGACTGGAGCAGATGACAGAGGAGGTCGCGGCCATCTTGCTCGATTGAAGATGCGATGGAGGTCCTGTGTGCGGCGGATCCGGGTCCCTGAAGATGGGGGACGCAGCACAGGTACTCGTTTTATGTTTTGGAGTATTTGCACGAGTACGAGTACTCATGCAAATACTCGGTATCGCGGCCGATACCGATGCTTGTATCGGTATCGGTGCATCCCTAATTATATCACACAATCTTAATTTTCAATTCTGGATATCTGATCCTATCTCTTTTAATTTGCTGTATTTACTGCCTTTAAAACATCTTTACAGGGGCAATATTTCATGAGTTCAAAGAAAACTAAACAAAGACTTAATAAATAAAGATAAGTCACAGAAAGCTGTAATATTTTGAAAAGGCTGTCTTGTGCTATCAAAATAACAAATGATAAAGTTGACAATGAAATCTGATCCAGTTTACAGGGCAGGAGGAGAGGTTTGTACAGATGGTCTGTGTCTACAGTAAAACCAGAACACAAGAGAGACAAGCCTTCAGTTATTGTAGTAGCCCATAGGCATTTAGGATAGTTGAACACAGTTGACATTTTAAAACTAAATACCTGGAGTTGTATCTAACCATCTACATACTGTACACACATATAGAGAAACTAATTTGGCTTTGTTCTTTAGTTTCATGGGAATAATCTGACAGCACAAGAGAATATTTCCAGTATGACATTGTTTTAGTTTAATCCATCCATTTTAGCATGGCGATCTCCAGGGGTATTAAAACATTATCCTTCCAAAGCCAATTTCATTTGACCTATTCAAGGTCAATGCAATAAGTAATATTAGGTCTCAGCAAATTCCTTGTTGGCAGATCAATCGTTGGTGACCAAGCTGCTTGACCACTAATGACTGGTACTGTCCCGGGTGAATTAAATCTAATTGACTTCAAAAGAGTGGATCTCCCTGTATTGCACTGTACGAGAAAAAATGTATAAAAAGAAAATAATAACAAGTTAAAAAAAAAATGATGTTAACCTTTTAAAGCTTTGCTCAAGTGCATCTACAAGGAAAACAATTGCAAAAGTAGTAAATACATCATCTAAAATATACAACCTTTTCTGTGCTGTGGCCCTAAATATTATTGACATTTGTTCTGGTACCCCAGTTTTCATTGTGTTGGCATGCAATTTGGTCAGTATTGCATTTAACAGTCTGTGGACTCAAACATTTATTGTGGGTTCACATTTCAAGCCCCAAAAACCTGCACACTTGGAACCAAAATAATAGAAAATGTAGCATTGTGACTTTTTATCATAGGTTGCAATTTATCTGAAAACTGACTTAGTTTTCTTTACTAAAATTGTAAACTTGCTTGTGAGGGGATGCTGATCGCTGGCAATGTTACAGGGACTTTGATTTAGTTGAGATTTTATTTTTTTCATTTTTGCCCATATGAATTTGACACTATGCACCCACACAGTTAATTAAAGTTGAGCACTCATAGCCATAGGCATAACAGCCTATTTCAAAGTGTGCATCTCATCTCCCAGAAGCAGGTCAGCAGGCACATTAGAATTGCACTGTAGATTTAAAACTTTAATGTTGATTATTTCTTCAATTATTGTAAATATTTTTGGGCTTAGAAATGAGTTGTTTAAATTATTTACAAAACACATATTGTACTCTATAAAAAATTTAATTATTGAATTATTTGGAGTTATTGTCATTTATCAAGTACATCAACTCTCTAGTGCCGCATTTAATATTTCTATGTGAGCAAGTACGGTTCAATTTATTTAATAATGCCATTCAGATTTTTTATTATACCATATAATACAAAGTACTGTAACGGCAGTGCAATATATATATATATATAATTTGCATTTTGCTTGAAAATTCCCATAACTGGGCTCTAGACATGCATTTAGCAAGAACATTTGTTTTTTTCTAAATGTACATTAAACTGGGAGAAATGACTCTTACTTGACCTGTGTTCCTATCCAGCATTTTTTACACAGTTGATAAAAAATATATTATGATACTGAGAACTAAAATTGTTATGCTGATGAGAAATGTATCATGTACTTAATGCTGAATATTGATTGACAGAACATTTGTTGCTCTCTCTCTTGACACTTTTTTTGATTTAATAAGGAATGCTTTGTAGTGGAACCTGCTACAAATGCTTTTTGGGCCCTAGCCCACTGTGTTATATAATAATATGGTAGAAATCAGGAATAACATATACTGAAGAACCTCATAAAAATAAAAAGATAAGACCAGCTATCACTCTACATACAGGAGTATATGATGTTTGTGATTATATTTTCTACTTTGAGGACAAGAACCTAGATTAATCCAAGGTCCAGAATTTGGGGTAATCTTAACTTGAATGCAAGACTTGGTTAGACAATTGACTGCAAGGCTGCATGTGATTACTTTTGCAGTAAACTTTAGATAAAAGAAACGTGTCTGGGTGTCTAAAATCAGCAAGCATGAATCTTGCCACTTATGAAATGGTTAACAAGTAATACATCATTCATACACTCCACTTTGTCTTTAGCAATTTATATCAGCATAAATGACCTACTAAATAATACAAGAATTATCAAATATTCAGAATATAAAAATTGTAGAATTGTTTGAAATAAAGGGCATATGAGCTGGGTAACTTAACAAAAGAGACAAAAATAGACTCAGAAGTGGAAGTTTTCTTTATAAATGGACTCTACAACCAGACAAAACTACTTATTAAAAACCAGAAGATTTGCCCTGGTGCTTGAAAAGCATGCAGCGATTTCTGCTAAAGTTTTTAAAGGGGTCATCCTCATTTACCTTACACAGAAACCTATTTGTTTTCTAGGCAACTATTTTTATCAAGAACTATGATACTGTTTCACGTTGGGATAGTTCTTAAACAATGACATGCTGCAGTTTTGTAGTTGCTTATTAACCTTTGGCCTTTTTTGTACTCTTTGCAAAACTGGTGGAATGGAACTTATATCTCTAGTTTGATAAACTCCCCACGCAAGAATGCCTCCAAAGAAGTCAGACGAGATAATTGATTTTCTTCCTGTTAGGGTTTCCTACAAGATCTTAACCTCCAGGTCATCATGCCTCTTAGTAAGTGCTGTCCTGATACCTCCTTTAGACACCAACAGGATTGTCAAAGTGACTCTGTCAGGGGGGTCAGCAAAATTACAAAAGCAATAACCTGTGAAGAAAATAGCTTTTTACACACCCATCCATTGGCCCGTTTGCTAAAACTTCACTTTGCGCCAATCTGATTCCACACTTCTGGCTGTGGGGAATAGCATGTCCCCAGCTGGCTGCTATGGCTTCTCCCACTGACTCCTATGGCACTATTGCGTCCAGCAGTGATTAGGGATCAGCAGGAGGAACCACAATGGCCAGCACAGGGACTTACTATCTGTCCATCCCAAGAAGTTGAATCTCATCACTACTGGAAGCTCTGCTGCAGAATGGAGTTTTAGCAAATGAGCCAACAAACATGTATGTATAAAGCTGTTTTCTTCACAAGCTAGTGCTTTTTTTTTTTTACTTTGTGACCTTATGACATTGTCCCTTTGATTAAAATGGTGTGCATGGTAATTGGTGACATGTTGCTCTGAGTTACAGAACGTTAGTAGAGCTGCAACAATTATTCGATTAAAATCGGCGATGGAAAACGTTAACGTTTTCCATCGTCGATTCGTCAGCTAAAATTTTAATTTGCCGCTCACGCCCGCCTGTATGCGGCTCCATACACGAGCTACACTATGCACGCCGCGTATGCCACAACCCCCGGCGCACATGCCGCGTACGCCATGCCCACTGCACAAGCTGCACACACGCTAAGCCGGACACAAGTGTGTAGAGCACGCCACCGCCACTGCAGCGACTTACAAGGGTTCAGAAACAGGTAAGGGGGGACCTGTTTTAATGTTTCCTATTTACAAAAAAAAACAAAAAAAGCGGCACGCTGCAGAACACCAGCAGCTATAGAGGAACAACAAATCCCAGCAATAATATATTAAACAACCTGTGTAATGTATTATTGCTGGGATTTGTTGTTCCTCTATAGCTGCTGGTGTTCTGCAGTGTGCCGCTGTATTATACATTGGTATTCTGCATTGTATTGTATTGTGCATGGTACTCTGCATTGTATAATACAGCGGCACAATACAGCATACTACTGACCAGAATATATATATCTAGTCAGTGGTATTCTGCATTGTGCCGCTGTATTATACAATGCAGAATACCATGCACAATACAAATGTATAATACAGCAGCACTCTGCTGAATACCACTTGCTATAGAGGAACACCAAATCCCAGCAATAATACATTAAGCAGTCTGTGTAATGTATTATTGCTGGGATTTGTAGTTCCTCTATAACTGGTCAGTGGTATTCTGCATTGTGCCGTATAATCATTATACAGCACAGTGGAGAATACCACCAGCTATAGAGGACTACAAATTCCAGCAATAATACATTATATGCAACGCAATGCAGAATACCAGCAGTTACAGAGGACTACAAATCCCAGCAAAAGTACATTATAGTATAAATAACTATTGCTGGCATTTGTTGTATTCCTATATACTGTAGCTGCTGGTATGCTGCATTGCACCGTATAATCATTATACAGCGCACTGCAGAATACCACCAGCTATAGAGGACTACAAATGCCAGCAATAATAAATTATACAGCACAATGCAGAATAACGCCAGCTACAGCTACAGATGACTACAAATCCCTGGGATTTGTTGTATTCCTCTAAAACTGCTGGCATTCTGCATTGCGCCACTGTATAATGTACTATATTGCACACCACACTTTTTTTTTACTTCCCCCGCTCCAAGCTTGCTCCCGTGATGGACTACAATCTCAATACAAACTAGTAGTCCATCACTGGAGCCTTTAAAAAAAAAATATTCGGATTAACCGATTAATTGAACTTAATAATCGGCCAACTAATCGATTTTGAAAATAATCGTTAGCTGCGCCCTAAACGTTATGCTTTGCTCATTTATGTGTATTTAAAGCCAATGTTTATTTTGCAGTGACCATTGAGAATTAAATGAAAGGGAAATCCAAAATCAGAGGTGATCTTTGAGGCTATGGGCAGCCTCATAAATTACCTCTGTTTACCCCCCAAAAAAAGGTTTGTGTCTTCCATTTTTTGGGGCACAAATATGATGGATGGGAGGTAATTGGATATGAATGGACACATGTCCGTTTACGTCCGGCTGCCCATAGACCTAAAACTACAGACACGGATGTCACAAAAGTGGCATCCGTTCCATACTGCCCTGATCAACAGGGAAGCCGTGTACAGATCCCCTGCTGATCTGAGTAGACAGGCTCCTGTGTAAAAGGGGCCTTAGGGTTATGTCACACAGAATTGCTAAAATTCCATCATATATTATCCTGGAGTCACCCGGGAAGTGGTAGAATGGCTTACACTTATAACTGAAACTTAATAAAACAGTAGATTTAGCCAGTGGATGATCACTACATATACAAATATTGACTTTTGAAATTTGATAATTGCCGAGAAGATATGGATTTGGTATGGTGTTTCATTCATGCTCTATACATGGAGTCATTTTGACCATGTGTGTCTTAAACATTCTAACAGTTCTTTATAATAATTTATTTGTAGCCTCCTGGAAATCTAATGAAAAATAAATATAAGGGAACAGTTCTGGGCATCTTGTATCAATGCAGATTAAAAGCAATTAAAAATAGACCAAAGATGTTGAGCAGGTGAACTGAGATCACCAGACACACAAATTGTAAGTTGTCAGCCTGTGCAGTCTCTTTTGTTTGAAGCTTGACTAGAGCTGTGCTAGTACAATTTAATTGTTGCAGGAGCACTGTTATGCAGCCATGCAGGTAGCTACCAACATATAGTTTAATTAGACTTTCTCCCTTTTGCCATTGTGTCTGTTTCAGTGTGTGTCTATGACAAGACAAAACAATAATGATCAAGTTTATTTTCTACATTCCAGTCACAGGTCATATACACTAAGAATTCTCCCTGTAGGCCTCATTTCAAGCAGAGAAATAATCATCAGGAAAATGCAAAGAAACAAGAAAAAAAAATCTGACTTTTAAGTTTGTATAAAACAACATAATTGAGATGAAAAGTCTCTGCTTGGTTTGACGATTAGGCTTATTTTGACTGGAATATTAATATGTGTGCTTGATTTGTTCCATTTAATACCCTTTCTATTTTTTAAAAGACATTTGTTCAATGGCGCTGATCCATATCGCTACATTCCTGCTCAACATTTTAATTTGACTGTCAGACTTTATCAAAGGTACTTGTAGTGGAAAAAGACTCCCGTACTGTTTGTGGTAAGCAAAAATCCAGCATTTCTCCCATTAAAGACTTAAGTGAAATCCTAGATACGAAGACCAGTTTTGTATAGCAACAGGGTGTTTCTAGAGTTAAAGGAGAACTATGGGGTTAGGGCTTTTCCACATAGTTCTCCTAAGGGTAACGGGAGGACACAAACTAGCATCCTCCCGTCACCCAAAGCTGAGTATTCGCAGTATACTGAGACGCTGCAGCTGGAACAGATCCTGACATTGCTGTCTGGATCCACCCAGCTGCGTGAGTGACAGCTGGCTCAGCCTATCCAGAGGCAGAGCCAGCTGTACCCGTCCCCATCCGTTCCGCCAGTCAGCGCTGGAGGATCAAACAGGGGAGGGTGGGATCGCTGCAGGGATAGGGAGTGACAGTCACGGCTGTCTGCAGGGATAGATCGAGAAGTGAGCGAGCGACTGTATGTGTTCGCTCACTTCCCGATCTACTGAGCCGACCTGTGACAGTTTCATTGTCACAGGTCGGCTCAGATTATGAGGCTGAGTGAAAATCACTCGCCTCATAATTCTCCTTTAAAGTTCAGGGGGTGCAAAGGGAACAACTGTTGCTAAATTCATGCAGCTTTAAGGAGCAAGCAGAGCACATCTTCCCCTTTTATGTACCAAAAGTACAGAATTTCACACCAGTATTTACACTTCTTTGCCTCTTCTCTTACTTGCTGTTCAGTCACTATGGGGCCTTAAAATCTGATTCTGCAAAAAAAAAAATGTATTTTATAAATACTAGCATCCCAATGCCTGAATGGGGCTGTCAGTGTTTTGAGGGATTACCATATTTTTGTACTGTTCAATTACAGAGAGGTACGCTTTCATTTCATGATAGCCAGTGGCCGCAATTAAAGATTTTGCCTTCAGAAAAGCTGTCAGTAAACTGTATCACAGTTATTTGGTACTTTGCGTTCTACTGTACAAAATATAGTAAATCTAAAAACTACAACTGCCTTATATTCAAGTCATTTATGGAAAAGAACTTTACCACTGAAAGGGAATATGGAACCCATAAATGAAAGTGGCGTTTGAAGAGTTTTTAAGGTGTGGTCTCAATATCATCCAACCCCTGGCATCGGTCATTCTTAGCAATGCTCTAAATCTGATTTACTGTTGAGACATAGGTATAAAGCTAGCAAGCATAAAAAGTAGGTTCTTCCAACGTCTAAAGAATGCAGATGTCTGAGAAGTATACTATAAACTTTGTCTTACAGTAAGAGTATGCTATTCGGCATTGGTGTAGGCATCAGTAGGTGCCATGGAAATGGTTAATTATGAATACTATTCTGGTGAAATGTGGAAATTCTGGAATGAATGCCATGATGATAGCAGACCCCAAGCCACTCTGACGTCATTTCCTCCCCATCGTTGTCAAGTCCCTGGTGATGGTGGTTGTGCTGAATTATTAGTTTGTGCTGGGCTAGATAGAGCATTTCCATGTATTCAGTTTGATCATGCTTTGTGGTTTGGGTCAGATGAAATATTAAACACTGTTTGTGATCTCACTGAAGAGCCAGGCTTGCAGACTTTCGCACGCACGGCACAGACATTTAAAAAAAAAAAGATGCTCAGCAGACCTATTTTTGAAAATGTTGGTGTTCATGGCGCTTTAACATTTATTGTATCCAAGGGTACATAAAGAAAGATATTTAGCAAAGCTTTTTGATTGTAGTTTGGACACCTACCTTGAGTTGAGCTTGCGTGATTGTTAATACTACAATGAAATTAGCTTGCTGTTCTGGCTACACCGGTTTATGAAAATCAGATATAGCACAAGTTTGAAGAAATTATTATTTTTTTAAGCATTATTTGCAGATAATCCCTCTAATATTGTATTAATACAGATATTGTATTAATTCAAAAGCTTTATCGTCCCATAGAGTTTTTGTCATCCCTCGTTAATTAAAGTTATTTCTTCAATGGAGACTTACTGCCGAGATTTTTCATTTTCTCTTCCTAAGATCCAGTTGTGGTCAAGGTTACTTACCTATCTGATTTTGCTAAATGCTCACGCATCAATTGACTACAAAAAAGGAAAAGTTTTTTTTTTTATCTGCAATAAATCTCTATTGGATGCCAAGCCTGTTATTTGAGGTTATTAATGCTGGATAATCACCCCAGTCTATAAGCCCCCCTTTATTTGATCAAACAAAGAAACGCAATAAGGGCGGCTTTACAGAAATGTCTTGCTTATCAAGATGGAAATCCAGCGCAGGCATTAAAATTGACTTAAAGTTGGATTGGCTGTAAGTTTTAACAACTGTGCTGTAAATTATGTGCTTTAGAATCAAAAGGTGCTGAAAGGGGTGATGAATATGCCAGTCTGGTCTTGAATATAGATATATAATTAAGTGACTGTTTTCCTTCTGGGGTATCACAGATAAAATAGTTACAACTCGGTTTGACCAAAGAGCCTAATTTATTTTAGTAGGCGATGGAAAGTATTTTTTTATAACGCTAATATTCACATTTGTTGAATTCTGTGAGTTAAAGACTGAAAGAGTCTTAGTCTATATATATAAAAGATAGCATTTATCTTTAGTAATATAATATTTTCTTTAGGCCTTCACAATGCACCCTTTGAGAAACTGGTGTCTTTAACTACTTTTTAGGGTTTTTGCTTTAGCTGTGCCTACTGTGTACCCCCAAACTTTATTTTGTAGAGCCCCTTTGGTCTCTAAATGATATCATACCACTCTGTTACCAATATTTACTAATATTGGTTACCAGCCAAAACCAATATTTATTGAAACTACATGGACATATTGCACATTTTTTTAATAATCACAAAAACACTTTGGGCATTTTTTTTGATGTACCAATTCTGTAAAAGAACAAAAATAACCTGCATTGGGGAAAAATACATGTAAGTATAAAAATACATTATTATACCCAACTGAATAGTTTTAAACTGACATGCAGGTATTGATTGACAAGACTCCTGATCTTCTATCTCTCATTAATCTCCTTCTATTTTTTTAATTTTCTTTACTTATCTCTTGCAGAGGATTATTCACTACGTGCCAGGTGCTCTAAAAGCTATGGGAATATAAAGATTACCCTCAAAGATTTCTTAACACGTCATAGCAGTGTTATCCTCTTTATGAAAAGCAAATCAAATTTTTTTTGTCAGTGATGGCAATCAAGTAATATGTGTAAAAAGTATATAGAAAAGAACCTAATTATTATTGATCGTAGTTCTATTATTATTTCAATATTACTTTATAGAAATATTTGTTAATTAATAAACACAAATAAAATAATTATTAGTAGTAGTAGTTAAAAGTGAAACTGATAGTATCCACCAGTAACTTTATAAACATTACTAGAAATTATATTTAATTTTATCATCACTGTTTAATGATTATTTTTGGTGATTAAAGATATCTAGCATGGCATGAATAATGTTATCCCATTACTTTGGGCAATCATTCACAATCTTATGTGTAGTTTTTAATATCTTATCAATATTTATTATATCGATTAATATTATTTTAACTGTGAAAACATTCTTGAGTCCCTATTTTACATAGAATAACAGTAAATCATTATAACGGAATAAGTTTCCCAGTAATAGAATAAAGAAATAAGTTCTTCTAGGAAACATACATTTAGAAAAACCTCATTAAGCAACTAATCCATGTTCTGAGAATGCCTGTTGCTAGAGAGACGTTTGAGCATGCCAAGAAAAATTCCCTGTCCAGATCTTGTAGATGTAAAATATATATGATAAGTGCATGGCACCAAGAAAATCAGGTCTGGGAAAGGCTGGTTTAGAAAGGTGAAGAAATGCGGGACTCAAATCTTTCCGTGATCAACCTCAGTTACTAAAACTTGGCATAAAGAAAATATGAAGTCATTTTAGCAAATAACTGCAATAAAGTTTGAGAGAGTTTGGCTGCATCGATCTGCCTAATCATGCGGCTGTGATTGAATGAGACTTATTTTAAGGATGTAGTTTAACTTTTCTAAAACTGACATGACTACGCAACCATAATAACCATATAAACACACATCATCATTATTATTATTGTCATCATACAGGATTTATATAGCACCAACAGTTTGCACAGTGCTTTACAATGCAATTGAAGACAAGGGGGTTAGGGGGGCCATTCTTGCGAGAGCTTCCTAATCATCTTTCTATCTTTTCATAATGAGTATATGCATGATAATTAACTGTGTGTGTTTGTGTATTCACATTTAGTGTGTCTGTATATGTCTGTCTATCTTTCTGTCTCTATTTATCTATCTATCTACCTTGCTGTCTCTCTATCTATCTATCCATCTATATATCCAAAAAAAGAGAAAGCACTTACTGGAAAATTACAGGACTCAGCCTATTTTAAACCAGAATTGTGCTCTAATCAGCATTAGGCTGTAGGTACAGGATAGCATGTCAGGTGGTTATGTAGTGCAAGCAATGAGCTTTTAAACAATGCTGTCTGGGGAGTATGTGCAAATAGCCTTTTTTACATGGTAAACCTTTATGTGAAGGTGCCAGCTTCTGAGTTTGTTAAAGAATCATATGGCTTATGGCCTTTGAAAAGTCAAGATTTGTGTGCTCTTTTTTTTAACCCTTCCCTTGCAAAGATTATAGAAGAACATTTAAGCCCTTAACAATCCCAAAGATATGTGATTGTTGTCAATACAACATATATCTCACTATCTCACATCAATTGCTGGTGGATCTAAGGCAGGGCATGTAGCTTGATGAGTGGGTTGGATCAGACTATTTCTTTCTTTCTTTCTTTCTTTCTTTCTTTCTTTCTTTCTTTCTTTCTTTCTTTCTTTCTTTCCTTAACTAGAGACTGTCCTAAGTCCTGTCAATAATGAGATATATTGGCAACAGGTGCTTAGTTGCCATCAGAAAGAATATATGGTCATCTGCTGCTTCATTGTCGTTAGATAACACCACTAGTCATCTGGGATGCAATGACATTAGCCATAATATGTGTGTAGATGGAATTTCTGGGTTCTGCCACCACAGCATATGGTGTGCTCAGACTAATGGTTTAACACAGCATTCTAAACGTAGATAATGTCAGCACAATTCATTCTATACTTCCTCTAAATGCAAAGAGCAATATGGCCGCAGGTCAAATGCTGTGTTTCTGAAAAAGGAAATATTTTATTTACTTAGTCTCCATGGTATGTTTTTCCAGTCTGCAAAAAAAGCAACAAATCTACATTTTTTTTTTACGTCTTGGGACCTTGAAGAAAAAACACAATCATTCAACTTGTAGGATGAAAGTAAGACGACATGAAAGAAACATGCTGAAAAGACCATGGAAGTTTGTCAAACTTTTTTTGCACCGAGATAAATGAGTAGCCCCCAAAAAAACGAAATTTACACTAACACAAATTCTGCTTTTTAGATCATTTTTCATCGTTAGCATTTAATTACACTTTATCCTGCCAGTGTACGTGTCCATTCAAAAAAGAATGATTAAAGTCTACATTTTTATTGGCATAATTCCCCTTCACTCTACCTATATTTTATACTACAGCAGTAGAAATATGTTAATAGAAAATCAAGAAGCCTTGGAAAGAAGTTTTAAAGACAACATTTTTCCATTTTTTTGTGGAAAATGACTTATTAACTTGTTAGAAGTAAAAGTATTTTCTTACACATGCAATAAAATGAAACTCTTTTGACCACTGTTTTATAAAGATCTCCTAGTTATGCCTTTCAGGTGCCTTTCCACAGTAGGCAGGTTGAAAAGCATTAAGGAGCCAAGCCTGCCCTTATAGTACATCATATTCTGCCAGCCTCATATCACTGGTAAAAGGAACATGGCACGCAGGTGTTTAAATTATTTACACTCATAATCGGCCTTTATTTTTCTTTCTTTCTTTCTTTCTTTCTTTCTTTCTTTCTTTCTTTCTTTCTTTCTTTCTTTCTTTCCTTAACTAGAGACTGTCCTAAGTCCTGTCAATAATGAGATATATTGGCAACAGGTGCTTAGTTGCCATCAGAAAGAATATATGGTCATCTGCTGCTTCATTGTCGTTAGATAACACCACTAGTCATCTGGGATGCAATGACATTAGCCATAATATGTGTGTAGATGGAATTTCTGGGTTCTGCCACCACAGCATATGGTGTGCTCAGACTAATGGTTTAACACAGCATTCTAAACGTAGATAATGTCAGCACAATTCATTCTATACTTCCTCTAAATGCAAAGAGCAATATGGCCGCAGGTCAAATGCTGTGTTTCTGAAAAAGGAAATATTTTATTTACTTAGTCTCCATGGTATGTTTTTCCAGTCTGCAAAAAAAGCAACAAATCTACATTTTTTTTTTACGTCTTGGGACCTTGAAGAAAAAACACAATCATTCAACTTGTAGGATGAAAGTAAGACGACATGAAAGAAACATGCTGAAAAGACCATGGAAGTTTGTCAAACTTTTTTTGCACCGAGATAAATGAGTAGCCCCCAAAAAAACGAAATTTACACTAACACAAATTCTGCTTTTTAGATCATTTTTCATCGTTAGCATTTAATTACACTTTATCCTGCCAGTGTACGTGTCCATTCAAAAAAGAATGATTAAAGTCTACATTTTTATTGGCATAATTCCCCTTCACTCTACCTATATTTTATACTACAGCAGTAGAAATATGTTAATAGAAAATCAAGAAGCCTTGGAAAGAAGTTTTAAAGACAACATTTTTCCATTTTTTTGTGGAAAATGACTTATTAACTTGTTAGAAGTAAAAGTATTTTCTTACACATGCAATAAAATGAAACTCTTTTGACCACTGTTTTATAAAGATCTCCTAGTTATGCCTTTCAGGTGCCTTTCCACAGTAGGCAGGTTGAAAAGCATTAAGGAGCCAAGCCTGCCCTTATAGTACATCATATTCTGCCAGCCTCATATCACTGGTAAAAGGAACATGGCACGCAGGTGTTTAAATTATTTACACTCATAATCGGCCTTTATGTTACATTGCCGAGCTAGGCCTCTGTTATTCTAGTGCATAATTGATAGTGCTCAGAAGTGGAAAAGTTAGAAAAGCGGAATTAATGTGATGCGAATGTGCAGTGAGGCAGCTCCAGCTGGCACGGCCAAGTCGGACTGAGCAGTCTAAGAAAGTGCAGGATCGCGTGTGCACGCCCACCGAGGAGAAGACATCAGAAGTAACATGACTTGACTTGGCATGCTGTCAGGGATTTATAGTAAGAGGAGAGAAAGTGATGACAGAGTCAGCAATATGAACTTCAAACAGATTATATCCTTTTAGATGGAGCTCTGAAGTTTCAAAATGGTGTAAGCCAATGGCAAAGTTATTATTTAATCCTTAGCAATAGCTCAATTAAATATGATCTCTTCTGTCCATGTTACCAGCATTCAAAAGCATAGATATTACAGAAGTACAGAATGCTGCAAAATCTGAAATCGTAAGAACATCACCAATACAAACTTTAACATTGCACTCCAAAGAGTAATGACCATAAGCAAGGTACAATTCATTGTAGCAACATTCAGTGCAATCCAAGTTGCTGTAATAATAAAATAAGATTACTTATTAGTTACTATGGATTGCTGCATATTGCCTATGACACTTTCCCTTATTGAATAAAACTTGTTTAAGAAGGGTGCTAGATACTATTATGTCCTAGGTAGTGATAATAACTAGTCTTTGTATGCAACACATATAGTGGCTGAGTGGAAAAAATTGTATAATATTTAAAATTCTTAAAGCACAATCAAAAGTGAGTATTACTTAGCATAGCAAATCTGCTCTAAAACATTAGTCATCATGCTGAAAAATATATGCTTCTTGTCTCTAAAATTGAAAGATTTTAAATGAGGGATATAATTGTGATCTTTCCAAAATAAATGATCACTTTTTCCCCCTTGACATATTGGCTAGGGGTGTGCAGTGCTGTACTTAGATATAATATTGTCACTTGACCTAGAAGAAATAACTCTAAATCTAAAGGTAACTTTAGGCATAACATTTTAGGGCTATGCAAATTGAGAAAAGCAATATTTATAATAAATAAAATGCATAAACACACAAACATTTCACAAAAAACAAAGTGGCATCCTATATATATAATAGCATCACCTAACTCTGTGCTAGCAAAGGCAGACACAAAGGTAGGGCCGGTCTTGTACTGGCAGGCACAGCGCAATAAAATTAAATAATGAGGGCTATTAAGCAAAGGTGTGTGTTTTTCTCATAAATCAGTTAAAATAGTACAAAGCAGAATAATAAAAGTCCTTTGTTTTAACGCTCCTTCATGAAAGGATCTTATAATTAGTCATTTTACTATAAGTTAAACAGTGCCCATGTAGACAGTACCGCCAGGGGAGTGTTTTCTCTTTGTATTTGTTTTACTTTGTTCTAACTCGATATGCAGACTCTGCCTACGTTGGCTTTATAAGCTATTTCTCACACGTCTGTGTGTGAAAGTGAATAGGAAGGAAGGAAATTGTAGCAAACTGAGAGGCCAGGAAAGCATAAGCTCACATTTCTACCGGACATCTTATTATTACAGCACATTGGGCTTAGGAAATCTGCATCTGAAATATAAACATACAGCCCTATAAAATATACCTAGAAAATAAACACCTATTATTTTACCATCATAAAAGCCCTTCTGGGAGCCATGGAAAACCTTGTTTTATTCCCAGCCTTAGCTGTGTACTGAGTACAATATCATATAATGGAACTGTCTCTTTTCATAGATATCACCCAAGCATTACAGCCAACAGGAGTTATGAATACTACTCTGAGATTTCAGGTGACTGCTTATGTATGCAACAATATGGGGTGCGAGCAGCATATTTACCCTGCAATGACCAGAGTCAAGTAGTTTCTGTAGCAACAGAAGTAGATTCAGATGCATCTGTAGTGTAGTCAGCATCCCGGGGTGTGCACCAGTCATTCAAATGGCATAAATACTAATAAGACATGACTGAAAAAAGAAGCCCGTTCATTTTAAAAGTATGCATATATTGCACTGATGCTGTTGACCCAAAAGAAGGCAAGTAAAACACTAGTGAGGCCAGGGCCATCCCTATAACGAGGCAGCATGAGGTGATTGCCTCAGGCAGCATCTCATTGGGGGGTGGCAAGTGTGTGGGGGTTAGGCACAGCGTCCCAGGTTGCTAAGTGCTTTTGGCAACCTCTGTTTGGGTTTTCTGCCCAGCTCAGTGATGTCACCAGTTGCCAGGATGCTGTGGCTGGAGTCCAGGCAACCCCATGACAACCAGTGGTGTCAGTGAGCTGGGTGGGGTGCTGGACAGAGCGGCTGGCAGCACCCCCAGAATGACCATTAGCTAATAGCAACGAAATGACCATTAACTGATAGCACCCCAAAGCTCCTCCTGGGAAAGACAATACACTGGCACCCCCCACACCCCCTGCCTCAGGTCGCAAATATTGTAGGGAAAGCCCTGAGTGAGGCAGTTATAAATGTATCCTTACAGTGAGGAAAATTTTACTTTGTCTTCATCCTTTAGATAAATTCCCTGAATTGGTTACTGATTGATTCTATAGTCTGCGATGGCATGGCCAAAGTATGGTGACTATACAGCAAGTACCATTTTGGCCTTATTGCTGCATCACTATGTAGATGAACTTCTTTATTTGCATTTAATGATAGCTAATACGAGATGCTACACTCTTGGATACTATGGTGTATTTCTATAACCTCACCCTTGTGACAAAATGTGGTTAAGAATAGCTCAAGGTTTTACTCATCCCCGGGGATGGTTGGATCTCAGTTGTGACTCTGACTGTTTTATGTGCAGGGTCATCGGCACAGCACACTCTATATTGATTGGCCTCTAAAAAAGTCATCTGTCCGGATTGTATCCATCTCCAGGGAATAATGTAATGAGACTAGTGACTGGGTGTGATTCTTTTATTTGTAAGGTCACAGCCAGCCATATATAAGGGTCCTAATGAGATGCCATTTTGGACTAGTACCCCAGTCTGGCAAGCAATGACACTCAAAAGGCTTCTTATATGTTTCATGGACTCCACCGACAAGATCATTGTATCAAAATTCCTGTGTCCACCCACTTGTTGAAGTTCTTCTGTGGTCATTACTTTCTTGTTTGTATTTCCTTTCCCTGCCAAAGGGGGGGAGGGCAGAACCGGATCATCTAGAAGTAAGACCTTGCATCCAGGCTTCCTAAAAGATAGAAAAGTCACAGGGGAATAATTGTTTGGGACCTAAAATGTAAAACAGTGGCATTACCTTATTCAATGGGGTTGATTTACTAACAGAATAGGGTATTCACACTCATTTAGCTTAGTGAACAGGTTTAAACTATGTTCACTTCAATCATCCAATCTTGGTCAAGCAAAAATCTTTCTTGCCTTTCGTGACCAGACATTCACATTATTTACTAAGCTAATTATACATGTACATTGCAATGTGAACATTCAGTTTGCTAAGTGAACATCCTATACTCCTTTAGTAAATCAACCCCAATCTGTCAATAGCATTTACACAGCAATGGTTTTTTTTTTCCTGAGTCTTCCCTATAACATAGTAATATTACCTGTTGATCCTGGGACCAGATCTGATACCTTTTAGCTTGCTGTAATGGGGTTCATTGTGTTGTCCTGTCTTAGGCATGTCATTGTATATAAAATTTAAATACATGACAAACAAATAAAGCTAAACTCCAGCTATCACTTTTCAAACAGCAGTTTTTTTCTTTAAAGAAAACACTTAACCACACGAATTTAAGAAATGATTAAGAATTATTTAATTAAGAATTAATTTTAAGCACACTTGCCGGTATAATAAATCTCCCCAACCACTGTCACTGTTATTTTTGCTGGACTGCATATAAATGTATATAAAAATATAAATAAAGGCGTGTGAAATGTAAAAAATAATTGAATTACTATAATTGGAGGCATTCAAAACGTAGAGTTACTAGGCTCAATTATTTTTTGCTATAGCATGCCTCTAAGCTTCTTTTGGCACTCCAATAATGAATAACTGATGACAGCAGATAGAGATCCAAACCACAATCTTTTCTAATATTTCAGCGCATCTTTTTTAAATTCCAATAAAATTATATTAGACAATACCAGAGTATGTTTTACAAACTGTGCACACCCTCTTAAAGCTGCACCCCAGGCAGGAAAAAATAAATACATATGTTGCTTGATTCTACTTTGCGCGCACCAATGCCTCGCAAACCCAGTTTTTACTTTGAAAAAGTAGCAGTGGCATCATCACTAAACTGCACATAGCTTATGCAGGCAGCAAAGCTGTGGGAGGGACTCGGCAGGCCCCACCCACTACAGGCTGCCTGCAGAAAACTACAGGAGTGGGGCAGATGCAAGACAAGTCGCCCTGCACAAAGAGAGAGAGCAGCCGTGACTGGTCTGTATTACAGGAAATTCCTGCACAAAGACAGTTTAACGCTGGATTACTGCACGGATCTGGACACAATACACAAATCACACCAAGTGAGGGCACACATGCCTCTTGTATTTAGCCACTTTTTGCTTATCGTAGCTTTAATGATTTACAACGGCTAAATGGACGTTTATCTCCCTTTACAAGTAAGCCTTGTATGCTAAATAATCTGCTTACTGTTTGTATTTATTTGTACTTGTCTTCTTGTTGTATAACTGCAGCCTCCATGTGCCACGGCTCTCTTAGCTGAGGAAGGACTAATTCCTGTATTTGATGCCAAATGCTTCCCTGGTGACATTGCTTCAGGTGATAAAGTGGCTAATAACTTTTATTATTATTCCTCTGTAAAGCATATAAATATCCTCTTACTTTTTAATCTGCACTAGGAGAATCAAGTTTTCAGGGAAGTCCCTGCTCAATTTTGGATTTTAATCTTGTAGTATATATTGTAGTATATATAAAAAACAAAACATAGTTCTAGTAGCACAACAAAGCGAGCAGAAGATGAAAACACAGCAGCAATGCAAAGCACACATTCATCATTAATATAATAAACATGGCTTCTAAATGTAAAGAGGAATCATGCCAAGGGAAGTCTGTAAAACAAAGCAAAATTCCTTTGTGAGAAGCATCTGATGGAAGCTGCTCATTGTCTACCTCCTGGGCTACATACTTGTTTTAGGTTCAAGACATCACTGTGAAACTGCATTCATTCATATTCATTTCCCTGGAACTAGAATGTAGTAATTGATCCACCGCACTCCAGACCGGAATCCCATAAAACAAGTGGGTGCTTGTATGACCTGCGGATGGCACTGTTCAAATCACAGGAATATTGAAAAAGTTTCTCGCACTCCAAGGTCAAATGCGCTGAACGTCCTTTTTATTAAGACGCTAGGCAAACATAGTGACACTGTGCAATAAGCAACGTTTCGGAAGCGAACATGATCCCTTCAAAAGACAAACACAGTGACAACTGCGTCACTGTGTTTGCTTGATGAAGGGACCTTGTTCAGTTAGGGTCTTAAAGGAGAATTATTAGATGTGAGATTGTAGTCCATCATGGGAGTGATCTTGAAGCGGTGGCTACTTTACAACACACACAGGGACCATGGGGAATAAAAGTAGCCACCCTCCAGAAGGAAGGACAGTGTCCGCACCAATTCAGAGAGGATTTGAGGATCTACAGCTGAGTGATACATAAATAAGATACATTTGTGTTAATAGTTAGGATACTTGAATACATATTAAGATTTAACTCCTGTGTTTAGTGTCACTTTAAGGTTATAGAAGGGATATCTCTATACATATCACTGTAATGTAAATCTGCCTAAAACGCCACCATATGTGGCTCAGGATAGGGATAAGTCAAATTTCCATTTCCAATAAATGTCATTGAATATCAGGAAATGTCAAAATTTCTCTATATTAGCAAAATGCATTGGAGCCAACAGGGTAGGTGAAATTACATTGTTTTTTGGTTGTTTTTAACGGTGCAATGACTGGCTCCTAAGGGGTTATGAAAGGTCTGTTTAACTATACTAGACCTATTATTCTGCCAAAAAAACAGATGGATGTAGCTGGTTCTGAAAAGTATGTAAAATATATTTTTCTTTACTTTTTTGTTGAGGTCCACCATAGCAGGCTCCACCTCAGCATTAATCCCTGAAACCAGCCCTGACTGCCAATAGATTCACGCAAATGGATGCTTGGCCAAGCAAACATCTGCTTGGGTAAGAGTATGAATAGTGCTCAACTTTGTGAGTGCCTGAGCTTCAATTGAGTTAATCATACCCAGAAAGTATCTTATTCTACTTTAGCTACACTAAGTAACCCGAGTGTCATAACAATGAGATGAAAACAGAACAAAAGGTAATAATTAAGCACAAAAGAGAAATGCCTTGGCAACTTTTCATTATACCAGAACCTATATCTCCCGAGAGATTCCAGATGTTCTAGTTATGTATCGTTTCATACCTCTGGGGAGAGCTCCGTAGAGACTGGGTCTAAAGGAGCAATGATTAGGCAACACGTTTTCAACAATAAAAACATTTGTATTCTTTTAGCATGCCAGATATTGAAAAGAGTCAATTACATCATCAACAGAAAAGATTTCAAGATTGAAAGGCACTCTATAAAGCTCCTGTTAGAAGTCTGGTAGGCCTCAGCTGGTGGAAGAATGCATGGCCCAGCATATTTAGCTTGTATGAATTTGTTTGGTAGCACTGTACACAGAAAGATAGTTTAAAAAAAGTTTTTTTAGGGCTGCAGCTAACAATTATTTTCATATGCAATTAGTGGCCCAATTATTTTGTTATTGACTGGTTGCATTAAAAAATCTCTCTCTCTCTCTCTCCCCCCCTCCTCCTCCTCTCCCAACTAATCCATAATGAGAATAGTTGCCAACTATTCTTATCGATTTATTATCAATGTAATTGATTAGTTGTTGCAGCCTAAAGTTTTTTTATTTTATCAATATTCTGGGTGTTTCTAAGATAACATTTTTTTGAGAGGTGATGTAGGAAATTATCACTTTATGAACACTTTTGAGACAAACATTTTGGGTACTTGCTTCACCGTTGGCATTAAAAGAAGGCAGAGAGGGCATTTGCCATGGCGTTTCTTTTTCTAAATAAATTGTTTTCCTTTACTGCATTGGTTAGAGATAATCCCTGTGGTACATTGGCATTTATATTTAACACAAACAGGTAAACAAGTCCAGCTGTGTAAACATGACGAGGCAAAAGGACTATATCAAATGCCACTTTTTTTCATTGAAAAACAAATCTGTTTTAGGATGTAACCTTTCCTTTGCTTCTGTATGAAATAAGACATTTCATTGCAATCTCTCCTATAGACAATTTGTCAAATTCAGACGTTATGTGTCACAGCAAGCTGTGTTTTATGATCCCCGTGATTGATAGCTAGCTAAATTACATTAAAGAATTGATGAAAAAATGAATTACGGCTTAAGTAGCTTAAACTTGTTTCAGGTACAATAGTCGTTTGGAAGCCCGGAGCCGCCTTATGCGCTGAGTAATATTGTTTGAACTATATAGGTCATTTTATTTTGCAGTTATTTATGCTACGGGAGAATCAGACGAGGCAATTTTGCAAGCAGGCAGACCTTTGTATGTACCACAATTACAGCATTAATCTAAACAGCCTTGTTTTGTGGTCAGGATGAGGTGAACATTATCTAGATAACGTATTAAAAAAACTAAATTGTAGTTATGTCAAAATACATGGATAACTCAGTGGCATACACTGGCACAAAAAGCATAAGAATCTTAAGCAAAAAGTACCGAAAGAGTTGTAATTGCAAATATTAAACGCAATGGGCCAAGTGTTAATGCAAAATATGAATACAACGCAGATTGATGGGAGGTGTAATGCTGTCTTACCCACATGACACAGTGACAAGATACCAAAGCCACTGATCCATCACAACGAATTAGATGGCACTTGTCTTTCCTGAGAGAATGCACTCTACCACACTACTTTTACATCAACAGTTCCAACTCACTCGAGCATCAAATCTTTTCGCGATCATATGGTCAACCCTCTGCACGCTATCGGCGCGATGAGACCTCTTTGCTGGCACGCAATGAAAATTCGACTGTTTCAGTGCTGGAGTAAAATGCATTCCACGCTCACGCCAGAGGTTGATTTTTAATTCGTAGTTGTCTTAGGTGATGTGTTTCATTCTGCAATCCTCTATTTCGTTATATATGTGTTACAACGGAGTACTGTTACTGCTCATATTAATTATAATTACATTATC
>NW_017307162.1:423899-441188 GCF_000935625.1 Nanorana parkeri | reverse complement strand
TTCTTCATGTTTTTTTCTTAATTTACTAGCTACAGTACTATCTATTAGTTTATATATACGTACTTTCCTCTGGAAACAAACACAAATGCCTTATTTTGTGTTTTGAGATACAGCTCCTCAAAAATGTAAAGCAAATATTCTTTTACAGTGCCATCTGATATTATTTTTACTTACAGTGCAAAAATAGAAAAAGAAAAACTCCTCGCACGGCATAATGACAGCATTCTGTTCTTTGTTCTGGGAGACATCTCACTGTGAGAGACATTGGGAAAGATTATATATTTTATTGTTTATTCTTCTTGGATTCTTCTGAGCACAGCACAATCTCTGTGTAGCTAGTTTAAATTTTCCTGACCCTATTCTTTTGTCATGTTTTTAATTACTTTCTGTACATTTTCTAGATTTATTATATTTGGCTACATTTTTTATGTTGTTTTGTATACTTTTTTAATGCACATTTTGCCTTACATTAATATTTGTATTAGCTGAGCTTTGCATTATTTTTATACTGCCTGTTGGCAAACATTATTTTGTTTCACAGCATTCATTTTGTGCATTAATGAATGTTTACACTTTTCATAACTTTCAAAAGAGGAATGCATCAAATTTGTAACAATATCCCTCTGTGCTTAGTTTTACATTATTATACAGGTATTTATTGTTTTCCCTCTTCCAAAATACTTCTTGAGTCATCTACTGTGATTTTACTGAAAAAAATATATTAACACCATACATATAATCTCATATTAACTGCCTGTGCAAACCTTTTGCCTACAGTATTTATTAAATGTAAAATTTGGGCACATTTTTTTTATTTTCGTGAATGAATAGTATATTAAAATGTGTAACTGTTTTCATTGTAATACTTTCTAGATATTTGCCAACTACAATAGGTTATTAATTCCCATGTATTTGTTTTTAATGTTTGATCATAGTAACATATAATAGTATCTGGAATAGCAAAGCCACACCTCATTTGTGCTACACCGATTTAAATCAGTTTATTTTCCACAATCTGTAAATGCCATTTATTACATACATTATACATAGGAGATGGTTTCCATTTGGTTTCTTAAAGTGTATATGCACAGTACCAGTTGAATCAATCATAAAGACCTAATTTGGTGACAGTTTCTAGTGTGTAGTTAAAAAAGTACTCCCATCATAATGATTGTCTGGCAAGAATGGTAGATCTGATCATTGGATGACCATACCTGTCTACATAGGTTGTCATTCTATACCTACCACACAATATGAATGCTTAGCTTATGCTCCAAATGCTCAGGTGATTTGGTTGTTATCTTTTGTCCTTTATAAACCTGATTTTAGATATTTGTTTCTTAAGTCTGCATGAAATCGATGTCAGATTGCGGCAAACCAGCTGCAAGATTAAACCTAATCCAAGACAACTGCAAATATATTTGAGATGTCATTGAGATATAATTTTTAAGATATTTGAAGATAATGGGGGATGATTTAAAAAGGGAGCATGTTTTAGCTTAAACAATTTTTTCTGTATTTACTTTAGACATCCAACCATGCACAACAGGAACATTCTCTGATCAAATGATTGGTTGTTTCAAGCAAATTCAGATTCACCAAGCTTATTAAAAAGTCCTTTAGTTAATACACCCCGAAACTGTGATTGCGGGGTGTTCTATTGAGCTATGCACAGCCGACATCCCATCTAGTAATCCCACTTAAGGACACAGAGAAATCCGCACTAAGACTTTTAAAACAAATTCTTGCTTAAGGTTACACTGTAAATATCCATTCATTGTTATATCTATCTAAGGTTCTGTGAAGTGCTAAAGCTTCAACAGAGATATTTGTGAATATTATAATAAGCTTATTTTTGGAAAATTATTTAATTTTCAGATCCATGGCCCTTTAAAGCATCAGACTGTGCTGTTCTAACTATTTTAGCTGCCCCTTGACTCCGGACACAGCCTCCTCAATCTGTTTCAGCAAGGGGCCACCCCTGAATATAAAGATGTTGGTACTTCAAAGCCGTTTATACTTGAGACTGAAATCCTACATCTACTTTATATACTGGAACACATACAGTAGGTCCAGACAAAGTCATTTGGCAGCCTTGAAAGCTGAGCTCTTCCTGTATATTTTCATATGAGAAACGCTGCTCTGTGAATTTTAAGAGAGACTGAATTTTGCAAAACCTGCATTAGAGAGAGAGAGAGAGGCTCAGTCAGCTTGGAACTTTTTAAGTGTCAGGCTCACTCTATCAAAATAGCTTACACTTTCAGCAAGAGTATAAAAGGTTTTTCTCTTTATGCCTCCCTTAATGATTCATAGCACTGACCACACGTTTCACAGCTGCCAAATGCTTCTTTTTATGTTTTTGGAAGTAATAAGGCAATATTACAAACTATAAATTATTGTCTTAGTAGCTGCAAGACGGCCAGCCCATCCATTCTGTACTTTATGAAAAGTTATGTTTAATGTCACTTAATGAGTACTTAGGACTGGTACGCTTTCAGATACTTTGATGGGCTCTTAAATTTACAAACGTCCTTCTACCATAAATTCCCTTTAAAGATTAGGAGAAAGATGTAGAAAGCAGGTTTGTGCACCACTTGTGATTTATGAAGGTGTTCAGTAAGACAAGCATTACAGAAGAAAAGGACTACGCTGAAAAAAAAATACTTTGGGAAAAATTATGTTCAGTCATATATTTCTAACATAATAAACCAGGTTACCCTTACACTTTGAAAGCTATGCATTTGATGTTACTACTAGTAAATATTCTGGAATTAAAAACATTTTTTTAAATTGAATATTTGTCTAATTTTGATTCACATTTTAATACTTTTTTAAAATAAATGTTTCACCAAGTTTACTTGCATACAAAAACAGTCTTTTTTTATTTAAGTAAAGTGAAATTTGTTTGGGTACTATGGGTTACTGCAACAAAATCATTATTAATAACAATGTGTATTGATTGTATCTCATTTTATAATACAGTGAAAATAACAGTAGACTTCTATGTAACCCATAGTATCTTTAACAATAAGATTTTAACATGCTAGTGCAAACTCAATAATAGAGGATTTGGGATTTGAGATTGCTTTAGTATGTGATACAGCATTATTTTAACTGTTATTAAATAAAACTGTTATTTTTTTTAGGTAATTGGTGAGTCTGCTTTCAAAGGAACTAAACCTTAGTTATTAAAAAAGTTCCTTGCAGAACCATAAGCTAAAATTCTATTCCAGTCCTGAATATAAACAATATTGATTAATAAATTAGTAAATCTTGTCTAATCTGCTTCTCTAGTGTATAGTGAACTAATGAAGGGTTCTCTTGGACCTATTATGAATTAATTTTGGGAGCCCACACTACCATAGATGACAAACAATTCTCTTGAACTCGTAGACCTTTGGGATCATTTGGGATTCTGCTTTTGGTGAATTGGAGTGCAGGAAATGGAGGGAAAGTAGGATTTTTCCTAGAAAAGAACTATACAGCTTTTTTCTAGGCATATTATAATACAGGGATGCAGACTCTCATTCCTGAGTTCCCAAACCCTCTTCAACTGATAAAAAATAGGATCTTCCTTATGTATAGTACAGCCATGGATAAGAGGTGTAGGGGCAGATCACATACCGTTTTCATAAATTGTACAAATGTGGCCTCGAAAAGGGGTCCTTTACCAGTCCACAGTGCAAATTGGTTCACCTCGTGGAGCATATGTGAAATGCATGGCAAATAATTTCTTCTTAATATTTACTCTTATTTCTGCTAATCAACGTCAAACAATGTGGCATCTGTCTGCCCATTTGTGTAATACCATCCTTCCAAGTTTGTACATCCAATTACTGAGTCTACATTTGTCACCAAATTAGATTATTATCAAATATATCAATATATTAGAAGAGGGGAAGTAGGATTATGCTGCACACTATCTGTTTGTAGCACTGGGTTCTATAATTATCAGGGTTTGAAAATACTGTAGGTAACCTAACCCACAGTGATAGTTATTTGATTCTCATCTACAACTTTATTATTCACTATTTCTTTCCACCTTGCATGATCTTGCTTTCTCCTCACTGTACACATCTACTACCTATTCAATGCATGGCAAATTATGATTTAGCTCCATATCCTTATTTGCATACCCCCTATAGGAAGCTTCAAGAGAAACTAAAGCAGCAAAGGTATTTAGCCTGGGTTTTTTTTTATATATCTATGCTCTGCTGGGTTTATCCACGGTTTGTTTCCTTTCATCATTTAATATCTTAGTTTGTAAAATGTAGTTTTTCTAATTTTTTTCCCAGCTTAGAGCACCAAAAAGAGAATGGTTTTTCAGGCCACGGCTAGTCCTAGATGTGTCATAAAAAATGATAGTGAGACATTGCACATCTCAATGCTACAAGCCTCCACCACAATGCCCTTTTCTAACTCAGCTGAAGGTTGGATGCATTGCATACATGTTGACTGTTTCTTTTTCATTTCTCCATAGAAAAGGAAACAGTTGGTGGCTAGTCACAAAGACATTTACAACTTATGAACTATGATAATGAGAGCTTACAGTTATTGGACAGCTTTGTGAATGTCACCATAGAAGCCCCTGCATAGCATGATTGTTGTCCAGTTATTTCAAGCATTGCTTGAACCGGGTGCATAACTTGTAAAGATCAAGACAAGTATAGACACCTTTATTTATTAAGATCTAAGGAGTGAGCATACTGCATGGTACAGACAATCTGCAAGTAAAAGGGTAAATTGTGTGTAGATAAATTATTATTTTCCTAGCTGTACACAAAAATGTTCCAGCTGAATTGGGTCTTATTCTCTTATGTTATCTGTTAGGAAAGAAAAAACAAATGTCATAGTTATTTCTATTAAAGAGAAGTAATGGGAACATATGCTTGTATGTAAACCTTTTTTTTTTTTTTTGATAAATAGATTAATTTTTTTCATTTTAAATAAAAAAAGTGTTTGGAATGAAAGACATTTTCTTTACACAAAATTTTAATTCATGAGCAAGAGAACAGCGCTCAAATATGTTATTTCCATATTTTATCCTAGCAGTGATACTTATGTGAAGAAGATTACAAATAACTGACTTCTGCATTTCAAAGAGTGGAGAATGCATTCAGCAATGTGATCTAAACAAAATGTATAATTCTGTGACTTTATAATTACCTTAGCATGATAGATCATAAAATGATTTTATGAATATTAATAGTATAGATTACAGTAATTCACTATTCCATTATTAGAAGGTTAATCTTTGGACTATAAGTTTCTGTGGGAGGATTGGGGTGACCAGTTAAAATTAGCCAATAGGGAAAGCATCCTTTTTTCAGCCAGTTACCATATGTACGATAGATACATATCTAAAGTGCATATGTTGTAAAAGATTCAACTATTATGTGAATCAAGGAGGCTTTTCAATGAAGAACTAATTAATAGGCTGGTTTTACATCTGGGCATCTGCATTCTTCTGTGTTGTTTTATTATGATGGGTAGGAGCATTGTCATGAGTTGATGTGCGCTGCCATTTTAAATCAGTTGATATTGTTGGCCAAAAAAATTCAAAAATAATACATTGAAATAAATAAATAATAATCGAAAATGGACATGAACTTTTTTGGCCAACTCATGTCAATACACCACTCAGATGTAAACTGGTACCATTTAAAACAATGGCAAAACTGTGCACCTGAGTTAACATTAAAATGCATACATTAAACTGCATAGGTGTGAATTTATATAGATCTGAACACAGCAGTGCTGTATTCTATGGGCACATGCACACAGCTGCAGAAAGCTCTGTAATCTGGAGCCACATTTAGCTGCTTAAAAAAATGGAATCATCTGCATCAACAGCCCAGCATGTGAACTGTATTTTATACTGTACACATGTAAAGTTTCATATTAATGTCTACATGTGTACAGTGCAAATGTACTCTATTGTAGTACAAGATGTGTCTGTGTCCTAGCAATAATAGATCTCAGGCAGCAGGGAGCACATCGCATCCTGGCAACCAGTAGGATCAGTTTACACTATACATTGTATGCATGTAAACAATAGCAAAATGTTACATGCATAGAGTGTAGAGATATGATTTTATGTAGTATCTTGCTGCTAGCAAAACCCATAAAATCATACACCTGTGTGCATGAGGCCCTAGGCCTTCTCGGTGTATCACAACAGTATTGCACAGTCAGCTGCTACATGTAAACCACAGCAAACACAGAACTGTCCTGAAAAAATCATGCTCATTTATATCTCTGTGCTGCAATAAAAAATGTAACCTGCATGAATTTTACTGAATATGTGCTTTTTTGGCACCCATAGAAATGAATGATAATGTAGTACAACATACAATAGT
Organism: Nanorana parkeri; assembly: GCF_000935625.1. Lineage (NCBI taxonomy): Eukaryota > Metazoa > Chordata > Amphibia > Anura > Dicroglossidae > Nanorana > Nanorana parkeri. Next base: position 434,829 of record NW_017307162.1, on the reverse strand, counting down.
GCATTTTTATTCCATATGATCATTTCAAATGTAAAATAATCTCCTACCATCTCCTATCTCCTACCAAAATGTTTCCATTTATTTTTAGATGGAGTGAGGTAAGTTTAAAACCTGTCAGGTTTTTCTTTTTTAATGCTGTCCGTGTCCACTTTGGAGAGATTACCCTCTTTACCTCTTTTTTTTTTCCTGGTGACCATCATCATCGGGACTGAAAGTTGTGGAAAATCCAAAATTTTAAGCTGCCACCAGAACAAGAATGGAGAGAAAATTATCCAGTGGTGACACTTTTTCTGGTGAAAACTGTCTAAAAGAGGATTTCTGTCACTTTAGAGAAGCTTCGTTTCACTTTCTGTTGTGGCCGTGGGAACAGGAAGTGAAGTTTTTTTGGGACACAGGGAAGAAAACAGCAGGAGATTGAACTCTCTTCCATGCCGTATCCAAAATGTATTTTGGATATGTAATTTTTGTTCTAGTTTTCCTTTGTTAGGACAAAATGATGAGACTAAGAAAGACAATAACAGCAAGAGGACATTTAAAAAAAAAATAAAGTTTGCAATTTAGCAATGCCATGCCAGACTTTGCTAGTAAAGAATGTTGCTACATTTTGTAACACTTTTCTGTAATGCTATTGCTAATCTTTAGATACATTCTGTGCAATATTACTATCCCAACATTAATAGTTAACATAAATATACTACATTACTAAAATGACACATATATAACGTCCATCGGTCTTAAAGGAATGAAATAAACAGCTCTTATTGCATGTCCATTTCCTTAAGATAACATAAATGCCTTGTACAAAAGCATATAAACTGATTATAGGTGTTAAACACATTTCTATTCTGTATAATTTAACAGTTTTGCCCAAGGATTAATTGGGTTATTATGGCCAGATTTCCAATGGCATAAATTGAAGAACTCTGTAACGCATAGAAGGTAGAAAATGGCCTGTAATACGTCTATGCTCTTAATAAGAAGGAAGGATTTAAATTATGTTTTGTTGTCAGGGTAAGTTTCAGTACAAGAAATAGGCCCAACAGTAAGTGGCATGCAGTATTTATGTGGTTTGCATCGGCGGCAGTGAAGAAATGTTATCTGAATGATGGCTTGAACTGGAGCTTAAGAAAGAGACTTTGAGTAACTGCCATCTTTTCGTTCCACAGAAATATGCTGTGATTTCTTTTGAAGTTCTCCGTAAAAGATATATAATGGGATAACCTGCACTTTCAGTTGAGCGAATATCTAACCTTTTTGAATTCATTGCTTCATTGAGTTATTATTTCTAATCACACGCCTGATTGACTCCAACTAAATGACTGCTAGCCTGCAAGAGGCACAAGAGTGTTAAACCCGAGACTGTAAAGGAGCATGTTAGCGAGAAAGAAGCATCATAACAGGCTGCTTGTACAATCCAGATGCTACTATTTTTTATATTTCTCTTTTAGATTCCATGCATATTCTATGATGAACAATTATTGAGATTTAAGCTTGTTGCTGGCAAATCCTTCATAAATTGCAAGTGTGTACAGTATTTTCTATTCAAAATGACAATGCTTAAAAATACATTGGATGTAGAAGTCCAATGAACCTGAATTTATTTCAAATACATAATCAGCTTAAGGGACATATAAAAAATATAAACCCCCTGAACTTGATTGGGTAGATTAATTGAATAGAACATTGATCTGGGAAAGTGTGGAGGTGGGGTGGAAGAGATGAATTAGACTAGATGTGGGGGCATATGTCACAGTGAAGGAAAGCAGATTGGTTTGGAGAGCTTTATGTTGTAAGGTACAACTACAGAAATAGGCTAAGTGAGCATGTGAGTTTATTAGTGGGAGTATAGACACAAAATTATGGTTAGAGCATTTATGGGCTAGGAGCATCATATTGTAAGATAGAGAAGCATCATTGTATGATAAGTGGAAGCATAGACTTGCATTGGTCAGGTGTAGGTTGTGATAGCAAAAGTATATTTTGTTTCCTGAGTTTTCACATGTATTGTATGTGTATTGGTGATAGGAGTAGTTACCATTCACAATCAAATGGTGGTGTGTTCTGTTTAGAGGAGAATAAAGATAGATAAGCTACAGTGGTAATCTCATGGCTCATAGAGTTGATATAGAACGTTTTATAACTTGTATTTGTCATTGTTCATTTGGTCCTCAAATATCAGCCGCACTTTACCAGTATACATATAAAATCAACTTTATTGCGTTAATTCCACTATACATCCATGAGTATACAGCATCAAACAATCCCCCATACCTTCTCCGCTCACACATTTCACTGCCTGGGCTTAGTCAAATCTATGATTAAGCCTAGGTGGTGAAGCGCGTGAGAAAGTGTATACTCATGGAATGTATTGGAATTAACAGAATAAAGCTGATTTTTATACGTATAGCAGTGAAGTGCTGCTAATACTTGAGGACTCTTCTGGGGGGTTAGAGCGCACCTTTAGTCTGCACCAGGCAAACGTTGCTGGTGTACGACCGAAGATAGAATTAGAGTGGTGGGACTTTGATATTTGGCTATTGTTTATTTGGTGTTTTGCTTTAGCAGCCAAATAACAAGAGATGAGGAAACTACATAGACCTGCATGCATGTGCAAATATAGACAGAAGAATTCAATGTATATTGATTGTAAAATGATTTTGCCACTATTGTAGAATAGTGATTACCTGTCTCACTGGCACCACTGTTCTTTCTGCTATATTTAGAGAAGCTTGCTCAAATATCTTTTGCATTCGACACTTCCAGATCTTTGACAGGCTTCTCTATTCAGTGCAGTTGGGTTCCATGGTGAAGACAGCGGGACAGGTAAATATAATTTGTTTGCTTTGCAGGAAACTCTTTATTGCATCTTTTAATAATAGGGGCAGAGTCACTTTAAGTAAACTACATTAATACTGCAAATCATATTTAGACAGAGAATTAGGATATAACTGATTTGAAAGGGCTTTATAGACCGAAGAAAATAATAAATAGGAATAGAATTAAATCCGAAAAGAATGAATTATTATCGATACCTGCACAGCACAAGTCTCCATGTTAGATGAAGAAAAAGTACAAGCAGACCCAGGTTAAGATATAATGTTCTGGAACAAACTATGTCCATAAGTTGGCCAGCTCTGTGGCAAATGTGCATACTTTTGCACCACAACATTTTGAATTTAAGCTCATCTGTTCAGCATTTAAGGTTAATGAGATCTGTGTTCTGCCTTATGTGCTAAAGGGATTTAAGTTGGCATACACCATTGTTTCCAGAATTGAGCACAAAACAAACAAAAAAAGAAAAAGCATGAATGTGGGATATAACAAAAGCAAAGCAGACCTTGCACTAAAATGCAAGCTCTGTTTAATATAGCAGGTGCTGTCCCCTGTTAAATCATAGTAAAAAATAAAAAAACCACAGGGGAAAAAAGTTAATAAATAATCTCACATTTCCCCCAGATTCTAAACTGCAGGGGATGACCCCATGCTCCTTACAATCCTGGGGAATGGAAATAGCCCAATGCTCGTGAGATAACCCTACAGCACAGTACAGGAGAATCTTCTTGTAAGGTTGGGGAACTTAGCACTCCCCAAGATCTTGCCAAAAGGATGATGACATAACCCTCACCTATGCGACACAGGTAGAATTCAGGGCAAAGTAAAGTATACGTAAAGTCAACAGGTTTTTAAATTATTTCAAATGCTGAACAAATTACTTACAATGGATGCTGCTTCTTGATGTTGCAGAATGAGCTGGTCCCCTGAGCACTGGTCCTGATATTCAGCATTTAATACAACTTTAATAACTTGTTTCCCTACAGGTTTTTCAGTGGGTTTTATTGGTGGGGAGGGGACCCACTTATATTGAATGGACCTTGCATTTTTACGGCAATGTCTACATTTAATACAGACAGCTGCCCAAAATATATAATATAAAGGTGTGTAAAGGACAAAAGTCCTTTCTAGTGTGATGCAGAATGAAAAAGCTAAGGTGTTTTTTCCCCTTTGTTTTCCACATTAAAATGCTCATCCTGCTAGCATTTCAGATTCCACTAAGAGTTTTGTTTTATATTATGTAAGGGATATATAAATATGCAAAGCTATCTTTTCAACTTGCATATAGCTATTTCACTCTTATTTAATATCATCAGGGAAAAAGCATACTTTACCCTTTTATGTATGTGTAAATAAGTAAACAAATTCAAAGAAATTCAATGAAATGCTACCATTATTATGAGAAACAATCCTGTTCAAATCTATTCCACACCAGCATAGCTTCATTTGCTACTTTGTATTTTTACTCTATTTGTTTCAGCTGAATTCCATTTTTTCTCTCTTATTAGATTTGCTACAATTTATGTTCGCCTACAATGAAGACATTGATAAATAACCCCTGCTGTCTCATTTTGCCAACAAATCTCGAATCTGTGAGATATGTAAACACAACACATGGTAAATGATATAGACAGTTGCTCATCTTCAGTCTTGCTGTAGCATCTTGTGTTGTGTTGCAATATAAATCATGATTTTGAGTTATGCACATTAATTAGATATACATGCCTGACTAGAATATTATTTTAAATATGGAAAAAGTAGGTGTCCCTCCAGGGAAATTTTTCAAGTCAAGGTAAAGATGAAAGTTATGATGCTAAAGATAAATTGAGTAGAGCTAGAAAACCCTTTGCATAATAATGATGCAAATCTGTTGAATTGTGAATGGAGTTTCCAACTCTTTAGTGCTTGGTGTTGCTTTCTGCCAGCTTCCTTTCTTGGTCATGCCCTTTCTTAGATCATAATCTCACCTTATGATACACTGTGGTTCTACTCTCAATGTGATGAAAGGGACACAAGTCCCTTTTACCATATACATTTCTGCTTGTGTAATATTTTACTTAGATATTTTGATATATGGGAATATCTACCTGCATGTTATGCAACTCTGATTCTCAATTGTGTAACTTTGAGTCTTTGTACTTTAGAGGCCTGGCTATTGTTTTGCTTGCTTATCACATGTCTCATGGGGGGTAAACAGCAACCTCATTTAAATCCTCCAATCAGGGTGCGCCCAATGTACATTTGGTAGCCACTGTACAGAAAGGAGGAGATATAAGGTATTGTTACCAAGCCACGTGCTCTTTTCCTGAGACACAAAGGCATTTAGTATAAAAAGGCCTGAAGCTGAGAGGTAAAACACCACTATACTTGTACTGTACATTGTCTTGTAGATATTGTTCTGTTATTTGTAAGTATGTAACCCTACCAACACATGTATATTGCTGATTGAACTACTTCTTTTGTCTAAGAATCCTCAGACCTAGTGTGAATATTCTTATTGTGATTTGCAATATATTTACATATCCACTTTATATGGTTAACAGTCCCTTTCCCCAACTAGCATAAAGAAAAATGTGCAGGCATATTTCTTTCCCCCCTATAAGTGTGCTTTACTTGAAAAGTGGGATAAAGTACGAAGCTTAATTTTGGCATCCTATTTAGGGCATGACCTAAGACAAGAGTTTCTCCTTCTCTTACAATAAGGTGGAAATTCCATAAAACTGAGCAAATTTTGTATCTTTAACGTGCAAATAGTTTAATCGTTTAAAAAAAAAAAAATCCAAAAAGCATAGAAGAACATTAGGCACACTTTTTGTAATGCATGGATATTAAGTCTTTAACACCTGAAGCAGCCATAAACTATGGACATGTCCTATGAACTTGGCATGCTGCAACTCCAGCCAGGAGCTTGGGGGGCCATGAGTGTGTGTGCATTGGTGAGGTCCTTGGCTCTCTGTCAATATCACAGGAAGCCCACCCTTGGCCTGATGTAACACATACAAAAAATCTGTTGCCCATCATTCCCTTTGCTTGTGGAGGAAGTGATAAATGACAGCTTACTGCTATCTTGGTGCTGCAGGAATGCCTTTTAACTCATTATTTTCATTTTTAGGTATGTGTGTTTCTTCACTTAATTTTATAGGTAAACTACATACATATAGTCATAAATATTATGTCTGTCAGAAGCTGCTTGTAAAAGTTATATTTTACTACATGTCAATGCCATACTGGGTTTTTATTTATTTTGTGTATCGTCACTTATGTGACAGTGTTTTCATTAAACGGAAAGCTATATTAATTTCAAAAATAGACTTGAAGGGAACAATTGATTTTTGGGGGTTTTTTTTTGGTAATGTGTGTGTGTGTGTATGTGTATGTATGTATGTATGTAATTGTATCTGATATTGCTTGACTGACATTAAGAGCAAATGACAACCAAGTTTTTTCTTTTAGGTTGATGAATCTAACAGCGGGAGCAGCACTGCATTAGAATCTTTCTGTCTATCTGTCCAATTGTCTATCATTTTATTCTTGCAAACTTACATTGAAAACAAATAGTGGGGAATTATTGACAACACAAATTGACAAAATTATGATATTACAATTAAATAATTAACTCATTATTGTTAAATGTTATTTCCAAAGTTGAATTGTATTACAATGGATAAAGATGACTCGCAAATGTTTTAAATTTTTTTATTCAACATATCTTGGACTAACTAATTTACAGGACAGATTATGTTTTATTGTGACGTATAATATTATAAACATGTATTCTTCAAAACTGTGTGGTTTGTAAAGGCCATCTGATGGTGACCAGAGACCTATTTAAAGTGGCTGGTTTCTCTCTCGAGTTCAGGAGGTTAGACAAACTGTTGCAGAAATTAAGCAGCACAGTTGTTGCTTGCCAATTGAATTATCATTAAGCCACATGAGACAGCCAATCAAGCGTTATGGATGTAACTGCAGGATATCCACTTTGTTAAGGGCAGGATTGTATGTATATTTTAAACCAAAGTATTTATTTACATACATATTTAGGGTATTGATACAATGCACAGTACTATGCTATGCTTTTAAATATTAAATACAAAGAAAGATAGGACCTGTTTACACTTCTGAAGTTAATAACACATGTGTTTTAACATGCAGAATTAAACGCATTTTATAATGTGCTGCAGTGAATTTTTTTTGGCAACTGTTTTGTGTTTTAATATATATCTTCTGTAAGTGTTTTCCAAGATGAAAGGAACTTCTCAAATAAACTCTATGGATTAAAATGCATGCATATGAATTTTACATGTGCTGATATTTTATTCCTATAGAATATTTTCTTTATGAAAACTACACCAAGCTTGATTTAAACAAAACAGACAATAAAACCATGCATAGGTGATATCATGCCTTGAAAACTATGGAGAAAACTCTCCATTCACTTTAGGTGCAGTTTAAAATGTACTTAAACTGCCAAGGTGTAAAAAAGCCCTGCAAAACATGTAATATTAACAGTAATACAATATTGTTGCTTGTAGTGTTTGTTCATTTATATAACACGTCACGTATTTCTCAAGGTTTAATGATGCAAACTGAACAGTACTTGCTTCAGAAACTCTTGAACTCTAAGTTACTCACCACTGTCATATGCACTAGGTCAAAGTTGTGTGACATCCAATCACCATACCAGTATGTTTTTGTATTGAGGGAGGAAATTTGAGCACCTGCTAGAAAACAACATATACAAGGTGAATACATATAAACTCAATGCAGCAGTGTCAGTGATGAGAATTGAATCTAGGACCGCACTGCTGATTATTATGCCATTCGCTGGCTTTCTCTGTAAACTATTACTTGTGCTCCATAAGGCGAGTTTACTTCTATAAAGATTTAATCTGGATAGTATCATTTTGTGGAAAATGCCTGTTAGTCTTATTTTATTTATACCATTTTAATCTGGCATTCATTAATCTTAGCCGTGGGGAGATTAGTTTGATATTATTTATTTATTTGTTTTTGTTTTTTTTTTGCTTTTACTTAACTCTAAAAATGTCCTTGAAAAAAGAAAATACATACCAATAGGTTTAAGTCTGAGGGTAGCCTAAAGCAGGGCTTAGTTAGGAAAAAAGAAAGGAAAAAATCTCAGCCACAAAATGCATGCTTTGTTTTAAGTTAAATTGCTGCACTCAGTAGCTTTTGTTGACTTTGTTGTTGTGGTATATTTACTGATCTGTTTATTATTCTATATTCAATCACCTAGATAGAATGAATTAATCTTGCATAGGAAAAAAAAAAATCTACTCTACCTTGGATAACCTTTTAAAAAAAAAATAACAGAAGGGACTTGTAAGCAGAGCAAAATGCATCTTTTCTGCTAGTTTCATCCTTTTATGAAACACTTGAGAATCTGCTGTTTGCATGAACACAGACAGGTACTGCAATATGAAGAGCCATCAAATAAATGCAGATAATTGAGGTTTATACCACAGAGTAAATAAAACTAATAAAATTTGCTTTTTCACTAGGCTTTCCCATATTACTACTTAATTTCTATTGCAGGGAGAATTGTCCAGCAGCTTATGCATAAAGCTTTCCCTTCTCCTTGCTATATCCTAATACTCTATCATCTAGTTCATACTAGTTTATGTATTGTCTAAAGTATCCAAATGATGTAATCTTTAATGGCATTTGTTGTGTACCTCTGGTGGATTTATCCTTGTTTTATTCTACTTTTTTTCGTGACATGTAACACTAGGGGGCTGATTTCCTATGCTACTCAGCCCCATCTAGAGGCAGTAATGTGCTGTGAATGCGTTATAAATCAGTCAAGCAAAACAAATGGCAAACGCACTCATCAATTCGTTACCAGCTTTAAAGCAAGGTGCACATGGAAGGGCTTCAAACAATAAAACAGCAAATAATTTCACGGCACACTCACCAGCCAGCATGCAAACAAATCTGTCTAACCACTAAGGTTAAAAGCAGAGGTCTAGATACACGTCTAAAATGCAGAAAATGTGAAAGCCGCAGAGCCACGTCAAGACACCTCCAAAACGCAGCTGAGACCCCCCATGCGTCACTGCACCAAATCAGTCAAGACAAACAAATGGCAAACAACGCAGTGGCGCATGGGGGGGTCTCAGCTGCCGTTATGGTGTGTGGGGTCCCTTGTGTGTACCTGTGCCTTTAAGGGAGGATGGGCTTCCTCCTGACAAACCTGCACCCAATTTAATCTTTTGCCCCATGTGCTCCAAGATGGAGACTCTCATAGTTTAGAGTTAGGACTGCACTATATGGTGGTGCCTTGACGTGGCAGTGCGGCTTTCACATTTTCTGCAGAAGACGTGTATCTAAACCTCTGCTTTTAACCTTAGTGGTTAGACAGATTTTTTTGCATGCTGGCTGGTGAGTGTGCCGGGAAACTTTTTGCTGCGTTATAAATCAGCCCATATGTTTCAGTTTGCTTAAAATATATTTATTTGGTATGCTGGTCAATTTTCAATTGTATCAAGGTTGTGAAAGCTAAAAGTGACCATAAACATAAGATGGCCATTTTCCTAAACCGATTTCCCTAATAAGACAGGTTTACATAGTCAGGTAGTTTATGGGTACCAAAAGACCACACCAAGCAAATCACCTGCACTGCATAGTTCTTCGACATACATACATCTTTGGTCACAGTCACACTTGGACCACCCACACCTGACACATTTAACCCTTTCCGGCTTAATCGTAGAGAAAAATGACAGCACAACTAACTCTTATCACTGTAGGGTAAATTTGGACTCTTTTTCCCACTTATTAGGGATAACATATGTGTATGCATGTTCATGGGCCCATTAGAAGGTATCCATTAGAATAGAGTTGTTAAAGGCTGAACCACTTTTGAGCATAGAGTATGGAAAGAGCAGGGAAAGGAATTTATAAGGAAGGATTTAGGAGAGGCTATTGCAAGTCAAGTTTTAATAACCGAATCTAAAAAGAAAAAAATAAGTATCTAAAGATTTAGTAAATTACAGTAAACATTTATCTCATCCATTCTGTTGACATTTTAGAGATTGATTTTTTATTCCTCATCAAATGTTAATTTCATGTCTACATTAGTTAATTCCATGTCTACAGTAGTGTAGAAGAAATTCAAAAAGTCACAGTCTGCCTAGCACTGAGACTTGAGTGGGAGGTGAAAGGTCTATACAGGGAGGAAACAGTGCAGTCAGATTTAAAATACCTGGATTGTTTATCTAGTGGCGATTCAACAAGGAGCTCTTTGCTTAACCATATGCTGTACTTCACTCTGTTGGACCCATGCCCTGTAATCTACTATACATCTTAACAAACCCCATTTTCCATTTGCCTTCCACGTATCAACAAACATTGCAGTAACAGACCAAATATTTTAGAAGGCAAAATAATACAGACTTGCGATAACACAGATGTTGTAACAAAAGATATTCACATAGGATAATGCCATCATTTACGCCTGGTTGTATTACGCTCCTCTAGTCTTTCATTCTATACTGAGCAAAGAATTTGATCAACTAAATGTGTTTAACAGGCAGCAATGTAAAGATCTTTTCTTTACTAGTTACACATACAGAAATAGCTATGTAAGCTGTAAAAACTCTATTGTGAAGGCAACCAGATTGCATATATGGGTGTATATATAAAAAAGCAGTCTGCATCTATGGGTCCTTCGGTGCTTTGCAGGCCTTTCAACTGATGAAAAGTGACCTCATTGCAATTCATGTGCTTTACAAAATGCTGCAATATTTGACTATTTTTTCAATATTATAATATCACAGCAGATAAGTTAATAAAATCAAATGCATGAACTTTCACATACAGGTTGTGGTGTACATTAACAGTACAAAATTACAAATTGTTGGTGTCTCTTTATATGTGCTTTAATATACAAATGCTACATTTAAGTATAGAAAAATCACCCTAAATCAGTTATTGAAATATAGTACTAATATTATTACTGCTGTTACTACTACTATTTTAGTATTACCAAATTACTAATAATGTCACATCTAGCACATATATATATATATATATATGGGGGATACACATGGACTGGGGTTGTTTTCATATATCTATAGAT
>NW_017307162.1:421102-423098 GCF_000935625.1 Nanorana parkeri | reverse complement strand
GGGGGGGTTGCCTTCCTCTGAATCAACAGTGGGTAATTGGGGCCATAGCGATTTGTTTAGGCTTTTCTTCTTTTTTTTATATATATATCTATACAGGTTGAACTCGATGGACATGTGTCTTTTTTCAACCTGACTAACTATGTAACTATATGTTATATCAGTCATACATGCAATGTGCTAACATTTGCTAAAATTGTGCAAAATGTGCAAAACTTTGCCATACATTGTAATTGTATTCCAAACAGTTACATTTATGCCACATCATTCTACATATTTCCTAAGGCATTCTTCATGATCTTAGTGACAGAACGTGACTGCAAGAGCATTTCGATTAACATGCAATTTATATAAATACATATATGTCATACATTCTACTGATACTTGAAATCCTGTGGCCAGTTCAGGCTGCTTCAGAAATTGATTCATACTTGTGGAATGTCTATCCAACATGAGCTTATACTTCAATCATTGAATACAACACAGCTTATACTTTCGCCGCAGCTCCATAGAATTTAGAAAGAGTCTCACTAATTGATATGTCCCACCAGTTGAGCTGATTTCTGTTCCTCTTTGGTGAGAACATCTGTTTACCAGTACAAATATCCACAAGGGATCCCTATATTTTTATGTTAGTGCTACTGTGTAAAATTAATTTATGTATATATGCATTTATTTTTATCTATCTATCTATCTATCTATCTATCTATCTATCTATCTATCTATCTATCTATATCTATCGGTCATATTGTGTACATTTTTTTATGTCGTCTATAAAACATATGCAGTATATATGTATATATATAGATATATATATATATCTATATATATATATTATTTTTTTCTGAAAGCTACAAATTTGAGTTGGTGTAACTGAATAGTATAATAGCTTTGTATAACATCCCCATGCTATCCGTGAGAACGTTGAATTTCTCCCAATGAGTTTGTCCCAATATTCTCTCGGCTGATTCTGTCATTTTGAATCTACAGTCTCTCCTATCACACACTGGTAAAGCACAATATTTTTGTGCCCTAAGCGATTGAACACTTGCTGAGTCTTAGCTCTGCTCGAATAAAATATAACTCACTACTTTTCAGATGGGGGTCTACCTCTCCTGTCGCTAATGTTAATAACTTTAAGGGGCAGATCAAAGAAAACAAATCTGCAGGCAGATGTAAGGAATTTTTTTGTCTGTGGTAAAAATAACAGAGCCAAAGACAACATTGAAAGCATTTTTTTCTTCTGGTTGACAGAATGGTAGTGACGCCAAACTTTAAAAGAGGATTCAAGGTCTCCAGCAAATTGAATAAGTAACCAGTCAACAGTGCTCATCTTTATTTGTTATTGATCTAAGCAGTTTTTTGGCAATTTAGTCCTGTAACTTAGGAATAAACCTGTAATGGCTGCGAAAATCCCATTTTGATTAGATAAATTCTTCAGGCAGACAATGACAAATCTTAGCAAAGTCTGCTGTTGGACAGCTGCTTCATATTGTATGAACTTTTTGACCGCTAATAATCTTGTATGATTGCCAAGCAAACCAAAAGGTTGAAACGTGCCGAGAAGTAAGTTAATGTTCCTTTTCATTTTGATGGAGAAGAAAGCAGGTCATGTACAAGAAAAAAGCATATTTATAGTTGAAGCACATCAGACAGGATTTATTAACCTACAAATTTAATGTACATCTCTGCGTGCATCCGACAGATGCCATTGATTGTTTATGTCAGCTGCTACCACAAAAATGACTAATAATGCAAATTTGTTTCAGAATATGCCAGCAGCACACACGGTATGGTAACATTAAACAGCTCAGTAGAGCTACATAGTGTAGTGTAAACACGGAGCATTAATAGAGAAATGGCGAAAGATAGATACATTTAAAATGTGTTTTAAATTAGATAGACTTTAAAGTGTAGGTTAGTGCACACCCCCTCAAAAAATATATACATATACTATATAGAAAAAAGTAGTCAGGCCGAAACCAAAACCGGAAAACAA
>NW_017307162.1:416608-421002 GCF_000935625.1 Nanorana parkeri | reverse complement strand
CTTTTGAACTTTTCAAACCCCAAAAATTAACTAGTTCTTCCATTTGGTTATGATCAATAGCTCACGAGATTGCCATTAAGGTTACTAGACTATTGGCATGCAAATAATTCCCGCCATACAAATCTATAGATCTGACACTTGTTTGTAAATCTAACTGGGCATGCCGTATAGCACCATATGAGAGTGTTCAATGCGCAATCACAGTAGGTGCTGAAGTGGATTATTTGGCCCAACGAGAATTAAACTGTGCACAGGTCAGGACTCTGCTACAGAGGTTAGTGAGAAGGTATAGTGGGGGTATAGTGCACTACAGTTTAAAGCATGGATCTAAATCAGCCACGATTTTGCAGGATTCATGAAAAGTTATAAAGGTCTCCTGCAGCATAAACAATATTTACTATGCTAAATACAATGGCTTGGTGAATCTTTTCCTCTTGGTGCCAGTTTCACCACATTATGAGGATTCAGCGCAGGCAATATACACTTTTACTGCAAATATAAACTTTTTAAAAATGATCTCTGTCCAATCATAAACTAATCAAGCAACTCGGATCTTTTCTGCCCGTGCGTGCCCGCTAGGGGGCGCGCGCAAGCAGAAAAAAAATGCCGTCTGGCGACGGCAACCCGCCTATGCAGCAGTGCCGTCCGTCCGTTTTTCTACTACGGGCGGACGGCAAGAGGTTAAGGAAAGGGCTTTTAATGGCAAAACTGCCAACATCTGAAAACCTTTTTTGTAATCTGACCATGTCAACTCTAGTAATAACAACTCCTTCAAATGGAGCAAGCTAAGGTCCATTTTGACCAATAGTGGCAGTCCTCATCTTCACCTTGTAGAATGTGCCAGGCAGGTGCCATTATTTTCTATATTTGATATGTGGCTTTAAAAAAAAAACTTGCGCTGTTGATATGAAAAGCGGCTTTAAATAATAACCACAGGCCAACAAGCAAAGCACACAGGGGAATGCTGAAGACAGGTTTATCAAGGGACCTAGCTTCCAGTAAACAATTATTCCTCTGAGAGGTGTTACATATTCAACATAGCTTTACTAGTGATGACTATAGGTTCTGTGACCCTGCTTTGAAAATTTGCTAGCTTGACAAGAGTAAATATATGCTATGAAAGAATTGTAGCATTAGTTCAGATTTACTCATTAGTAATCTGTCCCCCATCCATGCAACAAATGGCTTAACTTTCGACAGATACATACAATTGCCGGTAAGGTGTATATGACTGCATTGCTCAAATGTCTCAGACAGATTGTGGTCTGTGACACAATACTTACACATTCCAAACCATTTACTCCTGCATTCAAGAGGTTATTTACCTCCACTTTTCTTATCAGGGACAGTGGCAGTATTTCTTGATGAATTTGTCATATAGAATATAAAAATCTTGCACAGAAGAACTACCTGAATTTGTTCTATGCATCAGGAATCTCAAGAAAACTATTGCATGTCATTCATGAATTTAGCACATTGTTGAAATTAAACATTGCTCTGGGACTAAATGGGATTTAGGGAGAAATAAGGCCCACGGGTCTCAAGTGGCTAAGTAAACAATGATTTTTTGAGGGCCTGATTGGTTCCTACACAAATGATTATGAGTATCGGTAATCTTAATGTAAGTTACTCTTTTTAATGTAAACATGATTTAAAGAAGGAAGGCATTAACGTTGTAAAACCCTCTTATAGTCAGTATTATACTCGAGCAGTAAATGATGTCACAAGGCTTCCCCTCTCTGTGAGTAGATGCCAGTCTGCCCTGCTTCATCTGATCAATAGTCAAGAAATAATAAAGAAAAAAATTAATTTTGTCAGTTCAATTGAACAGGTATCAAGACAAAAACAACAAATTGTTGGTGCAAGTATTCTTTATATTATATGCGATTGCAGGAAAACACAGATGTAGTCATGTGAATCCTTCCATGGCACATCTCTATGAGGATTAGTCTGTACAGTAATTTTGTTTTTTGGACTGCACACATTATTATGATTAATGACACCAATTTAGATGGCAACACAGTCATTCTACTCAGTGTTTTTTCATAAACAAAATATTATTATACAGGCTATGGAATAAAAGTAGATTACAAGGGAATTTCTAAATGACCCTAAATTATCTGTGCATTCTTCCAAATCTAATAATTTATGTGCTTAAATTGGGTTATCATTGGCATGTATGAAATGACTATTCAGCAATAGCACTTTGGGAAAAGGGTGGTTTTATTTGCTTTTTATTTAGACACTTATTTTTACTGGAACCTGATGTTAAAAGAAGCATTTCGGGTGAATCCTCATCATTACTATTATAATAGTGGGGAATCTATATTTGTAAGTATAGGGAAAATATATCTGACCTCATCCTGAATCAGTGCTTTTTGCTCATGTTTGGGGGGGGGGTCGTCACCTGGTCACTAATTGGCCAACTCTGTTACCCTGCAGTGCTAGGGTCTGTTCCCACCAGTAATGTTTTTGCATGGAGTGGTACAACATTACAATTGTTGTTGTTTGCTTCAATTTCCTTTCCACACCCCAATGGCATGCTGCTTGGTTAATCAGCTTTAGAACAAATTGGCCCTAGAAAGTGTTTGTGGATATGTTTGCTTTATCATTATAATGGCAACAATAGGATGTAAGCTCCTTTTTAGAATAGGGGCTGTTGTGAATGATGTACCTTTATAAAATACAGTGTAATGTTTCAATGCTATGTCTGTGAAGGTTCTCATCCATCCAGGTCATGGTGTATCTGTAAAGAACAAATCAAAGCAACTGAACTTGCTGTATTTTTCTGGAAGACGTTTCACTGGTCATCCAACCAGCTTTCTCAATTCAGAATGACTTGTACAAAAATTATCTGAGAATAAATATGGTGAATGATGCTCCAATCAACATCATCTGTTAATCATAACCAACATGAGGTCAGAGACTTCATGGAGGTACGGTGTTGATTGCATTCACATAATTGGGGCTAGCAGGTGTTATTAACCCGCTCAGAGAGAGTTGTTAAAACAGCATTGTATGTGGCAGACAATAGATGTCTTGCCCCCCCAACCACCACCTCTATTCAAGCTTGGCTTCTCCATTTTTACATAAATGGCCTCTTTTACACCTCTTTTAAAGCAGTCCTCCTCCCTGTCTATTATGCGTACTTGCCTGTCTTCAAAGGAGTGACCTTTTTCCTTTTAGATGTAGGTACACTGCTGAATCCTTACCAGAGGGTTTGGCTCTTTTATGATGTGCAATACACTGGTGTGGCTGCTGTTTTGTTTCATAGATATATCATTCTGAGCACTCCTCGCTGCACTGGACTGCATACACAATGTTGATCATCTTGTGATTTGGCGTTGGGTCTTTTGGGTGAACCAGTTGTTGCATCAGTGTGAGGACTGGTGTAAAAGAGGTGTTAAAACGGCCATTTATGCAAAAATTGAGAAGCCAAGCTTGAATAGAGGTGTGTGTGTGGTGTGGTGGTGGGTCTTTTAGGTGAACCAGTTGTTGCCTCGGTATGTTGCTGGGTTTAAAGCAGACAGGGATGTGATGCTTATTAAAAAAACTGGCAGAAATCTATTCTCTGCCACATACAATGCTGTTTTAACCCCTCTGTGGGTGGTTTAATAACACCTGCTAGTCCCAATTATGCAAATACAATTTAACACTTTACCCCCATGAGGACTCTAACCCCATGCTGGTTATGATTAACAGATTATGTTGATTGGAGCCACATTTAACATATTTATTCCCAGAGAATTTTGTCCAGACATTCTGGTCTAGACATGGTATGTACAAGCCCTAAACCCAATCCAAAAAACAAATACAGTATATATTTATACTGACATTAATATGTGGTCATCTGGATATCTTTGAATTGCCATGTTGGCTAGTGCATACACTTCCATTTTGAAGGTGGCTACACTGGCTTTACATGCTCCCACTGTATGTGGAATGTAGCCATTCTCCTGAGCATACACCCACTATAGACTACATTTGTGACAATGCATCCAGCATGTACAAGCTCTGCAATCCTCCCATTTATCACAGAATGAATGAATGGTTATGTGCACTCATGCGCGCTGGAGTATGCATGCAGTGTTTGTGTAGTGCTCATACATCAAAACTGGAAGTCCGGGAAAAGTGCTTCCTTGTAATAGCATCATGAGCACAGAATCATAATGATGAAATAAAGGTAACTAAACATCCTTTGCTGTTTTTAATTAATATGTTTAAGGTTTAGGTTATCATGCTGGATTGGAAAATAGTTTTTAGCTGGAGGGTTTCGGGACACTTAACCATACAACGTAAAAGCCAAACTCTAGGATCCTTTACTCATTGTTAGGGCAGGCAATGTGCTCACCTAGTTTACAAATGATAATGAGATCTACCAGCATAGTACAGAC
>NW_017307162.1:404045-414608 GCF_000935625.1 Nanorana parkeri | reverse complement strand
ATAAGCAGAAGAGTTGAAAGGGGGGTGTGTGGTGGGGGTGGGGGGGGGGGGGGGGGTGAAGAAATCTATTCTCTGCCACATACAATGCTGTTTTAACACCTCTGTGGGTGGGTTAATAACACCTGCTAGTCCCAATTATGCAAATACAATTTAACACTTTACCTCCATGAGGACTCTAACCCCATGCTGGTTATGATTAACAGATTATGTTGATTGGAGCCACATTTAACATATTTATTCCCAGAGAATTTTGTCTAGACATTCTGGTCTAGACATGGTATGTACAAGCCCTAAACCCAATCCAAAAAACAAATACAGTATATATTTATACTGACATTAATATGTGGTCATCTGGATATCTTTGAATTGCCATGTTGGCTAGTGCATACACTTCCATTTTGAAGGTGGCTACACTGGCTTTACATGCTCCCACTGTATGTGGAATGTAGCCATTCTCCTGAGCATACACCCACTATAGACTACATTTGTGACAATGCATCCAGCATGTACAAGCTCTGCAATCCTCCCATTTATCACAGAATGAATGAATGGTTATGTGCACTCATGCGCGCTGGAGTATGCATGCAGTGTTTGTGTAGTGCTCATACATCAAAACTGGAAGTCCGGGAAAAGTGCTTCCTTGTAATAGCATCATGAGCACAGAATCATAATGATGAAATAAAGGTAACTAAACATCCTTTGCTGTTTTTAATTAATATGTTTAAGGTTTAGGTTATCATGCTGGATTGGAAAATAGTTTTTAGCTGGAGGGTTTCGGGACACTTAACCATACAACGTAAAAGCCAAACTCTAGGATCCTTTACTCATTGTTAGGGCAGGCAATGTGCTCACCTTAACTGTTATAGGTTTTAACATAATAAAATGTACCCAATTATCCATTATTTTGTCAGACTAGTATCCTGATTATGAATCATATTGACCAAAAACATAGATGTAGACACATTTGGATTCAGCTGTTAGAATAATAGAAATATGATGAATATTGGAAGACTACCAGGTTTCGTAAGCAAAAAAAACAAAACCTGGCGCTAGATCATCTTTATT
The DNA here is from genome assembly GCF_000935625.1 of Nanorana parkeri. Classification (NCBI taxonomy): domain Eukaryota; kingdom Metazoa; phylum Chordata; class Amphibia; order Anura; family Dicroglossidae; genus Nanorana; species Nanorana parkeri. The sequence goes on along the minus strand of NW_017307162.1, from coordinate 413,543 downwards.
AAAGCAGTAGTTCATGTCAGCTCATGATGTTTAGACCAGCTGAGACATTGCCAACTTCTGAATGTGGAAACGAAAAGGAAATCTTTATCTAAGGATTACCTAATCCCTACCTAAGTGAGAACATCTCCTGCATGTTTCCCGGCATGACAGACAGGTTGGGTGACACTTCAATTTTTTTAATGCTTGAAATGTGCTGTTGGTTGTAATTCAATATGCCACTGTTTTATTCTGACATTTCAGAAATATCTTTTGGATATGGCAGACAAATTGTGTCTTTCAAAAACCAGTATTGTTTCATTTTTGTGATGCTTGGAGGGGGAACTAAATAAAAGGTGATAGTATAAGAGAAAAAAATGTTAGGGCATTTTGGTAGTTTTAATGTTTTAAATATATCATTGGTTAATTATTATCAAAAAACAAGGTTACAAATATGATTTAGCAACTTATGCTTAATTAAGGAAATAATGTACAATATCACGGTTCCTTTGGCTTCCTAGTAACTCAATAGGGCTGGTTCCTGAAAACTGGAGTAAAGAAGATAAGCACAAAATGTAATCTGTTGCCCTAATTCAACCAGTTTTTCCACACATTTACTTTTCTTCAGGTTTTACAATCGACCCTAAAGTAACATGACTTTATGGGGTTCATTTACTAAGGAAAATAGGCTGTTCACTTTGCAAGGGATTTTTCCCTCAGCTTAGTGAATGTGGTAAAAATTTACTTTGCAAAGAATAAGTCAGCAGAGCTTCATCCCATCCACTAAACTAAGGGAAAATTCCCTTGCAAAGCAAAAATTCCCTGGTAAAGTGAACAGCCTATTTGCCTTTAGTTAATCAACCCCTATGTATGTTAATACACGCACAAGCATGTATGTGTTAAAATGCGAACTCTAGACAAAATTCATAATTTAAATATATACATTTATAAAGCTACCATATTTACCTGGGTCTGCTTTCCACTTTAAATATAGTTCATGTCTTGTTTACCTACCTAAACATTTGTGTTACTCTGTGTTTTAAGCACATATAAGGCTTTTATTTGGTACATTGGTTTAATAAAGTAATAGCTCAGATTTGTTAAAGTGGGCAAAATTGTGAAAAACATGAAAACCATTGGAAATTAATACATTTTATTTTAGTCTGTATGCCTCTTTTACAATCTAATGGCTGCCGCTGTCAAGATACTGCTATGACAGTTGAGCCAGATGCTGGCTTGTTGGTAAGCAAAGTCATGTGATTACTATGAGTGGCATTTGCACCATGCTAATTGGTTCCCAATTACTGTATTAGACACAGCAACTGTCAGATACAGCATTGTCACAGGACTAGGTTGCTGCCAGTTGTTCAGCAGGATGTTTATAAATGTATTTTCACCATGGGGCATTATACTGAGGAACATTAATATCAAAATTGCAAATTGTGCATGGTTTAGCTAAGGTGCTGCATTGTCTTAGCTAGAATATCTAGACTATTCATGTATCCTGTGCATTAAAGCTGAAGGTTTTGCCTCTAGCAACTAAAGTTGCTCTGTTGGCTATTTTAGCTCAAATGTGTCTATAACAGACTGGCCCTCTTCAATGATTTCTTGTGACTCCTGAACTTATCAGTTTGAATAATAGCAACAAATCAAAAATGTGCTTTGACTAACAAGGTGAAAGGTTGCATGCAAATATGTACTCGGCAGACTGAAGAAAGGGGGCATATAGAGTAAAAATAAACCAAAGTAAACAGTGTGCTAAGTAAGAGATCAATCTGAATATAATGAGCTGGGATAATCTAAAAAACAAATGAGAGAGTAAATGCTTCATGATTGAGATGTTAAAGCAAATCCGGAGTTTCATTGTGTGGTTCAAAGTGGGTGGCCAGCTTTTTCTCTAAGTAATTTATACTTATATCTTCTCAATGGATGTCCTCATTGGTACCCAGGTGTATTATGTCTTTGTTTGTTTAAGACATTATCAGGATACATTAAAGGGATAGTCCATCTTGTGCAAAAAAAAAAAAAATTATGAATGCATCCACATTAGTAAAATAGAAACATGTGCATTTACTGTATCACATTTTTGCATTGAAGCCCTCAGAGCACTGCATTTAAGATTAGTGCATCATTGGCTTTGTGATGGGGCTGGAGGAAATAATCAATTGACTTCAAGTGCCCCAGTGACAGATGGGACTTGTAGTCTTTCCATTCACAGATCACTGTTAATGGATCTGTGAATGAAAGACAGAACTGGGCAAATGAAGACAGCAATGCCATATTCGTTCACAAACAGAACGGTGCTGGGAGAAGCACTCTGTGATTCGGGGTACATTGGGGGAGAGGTGGTTTGAGGATGGGGGAATTAGGAAATGTGTCCATGTTTTATGTCACACACTAAATATGGGAGTAACATAAAACATGGTCACAAAGGTGGACTAAGCCTTTAATACCAGAAAATAAAGTACAATAACAATGTAGCCATCATCTTAAAGTGATTACTTTAGAGACATTGGGCAAAAACATAAAATTTAATGCACGAAAGAAAAAATTGTGACAGTGTTGCCCAATTTCGCTATGGTAAAATACTGACTGTTCACTTAGCAAAATGTATGTTTATAAATAAGGTGGAGCTATGTCAGCTTTGAATAGCTCCGGCTGATCCTTTGGCTAGCTTTGGCTGCCGGAGCCCTTCGGTTCAGTCGAACTGAAGGGCTGCTGTTCACTATAGCCCATAAGCTCCTGAAGGCGGTCAAGCGGCTCGGTCGAGCCAAAGGAATATGCTTCGGCTCGACTGAGCTAAAGTGGCACCCGAAGTAGGGCAAACACCTCGCAGATGACAGCTGGGCGTGATGTCACGGCTGGCTCCGCCCAGTTGTAACGACAGATCAGTGTCCCCAGGTTACCTGGGGATGCTGAACTGTCATTAAACAATGACAACTGGGCAACTGACAGCCCTGCCCAGTTGTTGTTCATTAGCCGGGACTTGCTAGAAGACTCTAGCAGGTTCTTGCCAATAACAAACAGTTTGGGCGGAGCTAGCTGTGACTGCTAGCTCTGCCCAATTTGTTTTTATTTATTTTTTAAACAAATATGAATTTTTTTAATTTATCATTTATTTACATTTGTAAACATTTTTTTTCTACTTTTTTCACTGATTTTCTATTCCGCTCGGTACCACCGAGCAGAATAGCAGAGTCGAATGCCACTCGGCAGCATTCGGCTATTCACTCACTGCTATTCGGCCCCAATGTGAATAGGTACCAAATTTCATCTTTTTTAAGCAACCTGAAACATGTATCTTTGGATATATGACTCATTTTATGAAGCCATATATGCTTTAGATATGTTTGATGTACAATATGGAGTTGTACTAAATAATATTTATTGCCAGAAATAGAGATACGTGATAAATGTCAAAGCAATGTTTATTAGCTCTTCTCCTTTGGGGTTCTAGAGTTTGGTCCCTATGAAATAAAGACACCTGGGAGGCATACAGTTAAGAAGATTTGCTTAGTTATTGATAATTGTGTCTAGTAGAGACAGCAAGAGGAAGGATAATTTCCAATGACTTATTCAAAAATAATAAAATAATAACATTTTCAGGAACATAAACATGCCAGGGTAAATCTTTCAAAATATGGCCTGTCAGCACAAATTAGCAACAGGCCTCAACTAAGCAACTGAATTCTAATTATTTATTAAACAGCTGTGGCTGCTTTATAAATTTAATTTATGTCTGTTAATTTCCACCACACAAAAGTGGATATGTTGCTGAATAATTATAAATAAACCTTAGCATATTTTGTAAAGATTTGTCAGGGCTTTGCTAACAGTTCCAGGAAAAGAAGTTATATTAAAGTGAGTCATAGATTATACCCAGAGATTCAAAATGGGCAAAGCACTGGAGCAAGATCCAGTTGTTCTCACTGTTATGCTTGCTGATAGGAAAAGAAAAATATATATATATGTATATGTATTTATTGTCTTATTTATTATAGGTATTTATATAGTGCAACAATTTACACAACACTTTAGACAGTGTGCATTCACATAATCCCCTGCCCACAAGGAGCTTACAATCTAAGGTCCCTATTGCACACAGATACAGGGACAATTTACACAGTAGCCAATTAACGTTCCAGCATGTCTTTGGGGTGTGGGAGGAAACCCACGCAAGCACAGGGAGAACACCCAACTCCTTGCAGTGATTTTAACCGTGTCCTCCAGTGCTGCAAGGCAGAAACGCTAACCACTATGCATCTGTGCTGCCCTAGAGCTACTGTATGATCTAAGGCTTGCTTCATTAAACTGCCATTCATTTTCAGTGGCACCTCTAAACACAAGGTCCAATATCCCTGTGTTGCAGTGTAAGCATTACTGTGCATTATGGTGCTCTGCATAAAAATAAATGCACAGGTAGGTTTTTTTTTTAATGTCCCTTCTGATGCATTGGCTACCCATTCAGATGAAATAATTTCCCTAATGAAACTCAGAATAACATATGACATAATGTGCAGTAGCGCAATACTCCAGTAATATCAATATTCACCCAGCTTAGTGAATGAAGTGAAGCTAGGTCATATGCAAAAAAAATATTAAAAGACAAGACTTTTGCTTGTACAAGTGAGGATGGTTGAAGTGAACATAGCGTCTCTTTATTTACTACGATAAGTAAACAAATTTTTACTCTTTAACCCCTTAAGGACCAAGGCCTTTTTTAGTTTTTTGTTTACATGTTATAATCCACATTTTAGGCCTGAAAATTACTTAAAGCCCCCAAAAATTATATATTTTCTGAAAGCCAAGACCCTATAGCATAAAATGGTGGCAGTTGCAAATGTTTATGTTGCACGACATTAGCGCAACTTATCAAACCCATACATTTAGTGAAAAATGCACTTAATTTAAATTTAGTGACCCAAAACACCACTAACAAACACTTTTTTTTGTAAAATATAAAAGATGAGGTTACAATTAGTAAATAGATACCCAACAGGTTAAAAATGGTGGGGGTCCTTGAAACTGCAACAACATTCAGTACCCCAAAAAGTCCATAGACATCGCTTTATAAGCCCCCACAGGTCATCAGTTTAGAGATAAATGTAAATATTGGGTGTGTATTATTGTAAATTATGATGATTATTATTAGTATTATTGTAAACTATTTTTACATTTGTTTTATTTAATATTTTTTAAACTTTTTTAAACTTTACTTGAATTGCTATCACATAGGGGGGTTTACAAGCCCCCCATGTGATAGCATATTGGTGGTGACAGGTACTCTTTAAGGTGATACTGGTTGTCCAAAAGACCCCTAGTATCATCTTTCCACTCTAAGGGGGTTATTCACAAAAGGGTGAAGGGTTTGGAGAAGGCCGGAGAAGTGAACAATCTAGGCCAAAATAACTGATTTCGAATAATTCTCCAATTCAGCTTACTCTCCAGTTCAGCTATGTTGTCCTAGATTGTTCACTTCTCCTGCCATCTCCAAACTCTTCACCCTTTTTTGCATAACCCTGTAAGTAAGCTATTGAAGTGCAGATCACATTTCAATAGCTTATTGCTGGGCTTCAGGGGCCCAGCAATGACAGCTAAGGCCTGGTTCACACCTGGGCGTTTTACAGCGCTGATCGACGCGCTGTAAAACGCCCAGCAAGTGAAATCCCATACTTTCCTATGAGCATGGTTCCCACCTGGGCGTATTTCAGAAGTACAGGAGCTTCTTTGGGACGTATTTTCCGTGCGTTTCCATTGGTATTCTCGAGTGTGGATCGGGGTTAACAAAGCGGTAACCCCGAGCCACACTCGGAAATACAGCGTACAGGTCTTACCTTGTCCGCAATCCCCGCTGTGTCCTCCGGCGGCTGCAGACGTCCGGGTTCCGTCCCTTGGCGGAGCCGGCGAGAAGTTTGAAAGTGAATTTTTTTTTAAATAGAGAAAATAAGGGGGGAAAAAAATCATACCGCCAGTGAATAGCGCGTTTCACTGAACGGAAAAACAGGCAGAAAAAATACGCTCAGGTGTGAACCCAGCCTTAGGGGATTGGAAGTGATGCAATACACGTCGCTCCCGGTCCCATAGAATGGGGAGGACAGTGGTGAACAGACGTTTAATGTTTCTGCATGAAGAAAGGAAGGAAGAAGATGAACTAGCAAGCTACTTCCTCTTTGGAGGCCCTCAGTCTAACAGCTCAGATCACATTTTGGTGGATCATGTGGGAACCAGAATCCATCACTAAGTAAGTAAGTAAATCTGGCGATTATATAGGCCGGGCCTGCTGTCGCTATTGCTGGCGTGGAAGTGGTTAAGAACATACTTTACACAATGTGCAGTGTTACTTTTGCAGTTATTGCTTATGTTTTTACTGTTTATCTCAGATAAAATTATACGCCTGTAGCCAAGAAAAGAAAACAGCTGACAAAAAGAGGGTCAGTCAGGCACTGATTCCTCTTTTATGGGAGCAGGGATGGTGTGAGCAGATAGGCTTCAGCTAAAGCATCTGTTCTGCTACAAGTATCAGCAGAATTGCTCAGTTAGGAGAGTGGTTTTCATTACTTATGGTAATGTTAAATATGCTCCTCTGAATGAGATCTGCATATATATTCCTATTTCTTTTCTTTGCATTGGAAAACATCTTTTCATCCAGCTAAACACACTCTGTGGTGTAATTATCAAGCATGATTTGAAGTTGTTATTACTGTTATATCCATAGTGAATTTTGGTATATTGGAAATTTAATTTTAATAAAGATGTGGAGAACACTTCACGGTATAAACAAATGAAAAAAAAATTAAAATGCAGAAAAAGTTACGCATGGAATTAAAAGAAAAAAAAAATAGCTATAAAGGAGGCAGGCTGCTGCTATCAGATTATCTCTGCAGAAAAACCACAGTGATTTGAGAATGAATGAAAGGCTCAATTGCCTTTTCTGTGCTTTGTATAGCCACAGTCATTTAGTGTCCATATGGCTGTTTGAGAACTACAGGTGCCAGCATCCATCTGTCTGAACTTCAGGGGGGAATTTAACATCCTAGGGACCCCAAGGGTTTTTCACCCAGATTATTGTAAACAAAGCAGAGTAATAAGACAAATTCTGATAGTTCTAGTGCTTGTGTTCCCCAGAAAAAGGATTTAATAATTGAGGAGCCAATCAGATCAATCTATGGGTTATAAAACATATTTTAAGGATCATAGGGCATTGTGTATTCACTCATTGTCACAGAAAAATGGCAATAATAAAGTTAGCACCAGTTCTTAATTCATGAGGATTCACTCAGCCAAGGAGTACAGCTACATCTAACTCTACAACCATTACAATTCCTTCTCCCCTAGGGGCATGACAAGGTGCTTTTCCAGGGGCAACCCTGGAAAATCACCCTCCTAGTGCCGAGGGCATGTGGCCTGGTATGGCAGGGAGGGGGGTGCCGCTCGCTCGTTGCCCCCTTCCCTGCCCTACCAGGCCTGTGCTCGGATCAAGGGTCTGGTTGGGATTTTTTGGGGGGACCCCCTTTCTTTTTTTCTTCATTTTTGTGGGTGGGGTTCCTCCTCAAAATTCCTACCAGACCTTAAGGGCCTGGTATGACTTGTGGGGGAACCCTTTTTTTGGGGGGTCCCTCCTAACTTTCCTACCAGACCTAAAGGGTGTTGGAGGGGGGCACACACTTTGTTTTTTCTCTATAAATGTCATTTTTTTTCTTTATAAATGTCATTTTTGCTGCAGCAGGTTCTATACATTGTACAGATGTGCCACTTTACAGGCAGTTTGAAGGGACCCCCAGGCACGATATTTAAAGGAATTTTTCATTCATGGCAATAGTTAATGCACAAACATATGGGATGGCAATAGCTGATAGATGACATCTGGCAGTGGCAAGATATTGGTCAATGTGAACAATCAAACAAAAGGCATGGAGAGACATTCTTGTTCACACCCTTAACAAAGTTAAAATTGATGAAACAAGTTGGGTGGGTGGGAACATGAAGCATCATCACACTTACCCAACAGGCCAAAAGACCACCAAGATGGGAATGCTGAGAGTGGCGCTTTCACGACACGAGACAGATAATTATTTTCTACATTCTAGCATACATGGTAGTTTGAGCACATTCGTAAAGTGAGTACATGTGCTATTTTTAGCTTGTTTTCAACAAATTGTGCCACGCAATGTTTTTTTACTCTCTTCATTTTCTGTTACTGGGATATCGGTGAATACATTCTTGATAAGAGATACTTGCAGCCAAAGTTTGGATATTGGGATCCTGCTGACTATGCTATGACATTTAGATCAGGATGCCTTTCATGAACTTTTTATTAGGCTTGAATCCTAGAAATTCAAAATTTTCTCCACAGGAAACTCTGTCTGACACCAGGGTCTGATTGAAAAAGTAGGCTGTAAACAGCTGCCCCCCCTGCCTGTGATTCTATGTAACTCGATCACTAAACACCAACTCTGCCTTTGCACAAAATACACTATCCGAGGCCGTTGCCACTATGAATGCCAATAATTGGGAGGTGGAGAGCTCAGAGAAATATACACAGATTGCTTGCAAACCATAGAGGTGGCCATTTCCATGTGGATAAGTATGGGAAAGCTAACAAAAAGTTGGTTATTCAGTTTCTGTATTCATATATAGCAACTGCATATGTCTGCTTCATGTACACCCAATGCACAATGCTGGCATATGGTTTTTTTTTTTAGCACCACTTCAAAGGTGGAAATGGGCTTTAGAAGTAACAATTATGGGACTAAATGTCAGCCTAGTGAAGCTAGGTTGAGAAGTTATACAGAACATAGCCTTGTGATGATCAGTAAGAACATATATTAAGATAATGTCAATAAAATACATGTACTGTGTCACTTCCCTTTATTGTGTAGATAAAAGCCTTTTAGCACCTAGGAAGATAAATTACTTGAATTCTATTCAACAAATGTACAGTTAATACATAGAAAGCTGTTTTTATTTTGGTTAGCATGATTTTAGCCATTATGGTGAGTTGGAACCAGTGTTATCTTTGAAACTACCCCTGGCAAGCCTGGACTATGGGGGCAATCACTAAGAGATGTGAATAGAGTGTTGTGTGAGGGAGTGTAATAGGAGAAGAGAACAACTATATGAGTTGGAACATGATTGTACAGCTGCAATTTGCTAGATACATCTCAACACTACTGAACTTATGTGGTCCACATCAGTAATGTTTACTACATTTGCCAAACAATGTCTTAAAAAAGCTGGCAAGACAGTAGAAAAATGCTTTCTTTTTCATTTTTCATCCAACACTATTTTTGGGCCATTCATTTAATGTGTACTTGTTCAACGCTAGTGGTGACTCATTACTACCAAGCCATCAGCATTTGTTAAAGGAGAACTATGAGATGAGTGATTTCCACTCACCTCATAGTTCTAGCCGACCTGTGACAATGAGACTGTCACTGGTCGGCTCAGTAGATCGGGAGGTGAACGAACACATACCAGGTTTGCTCACCTCTCGATCCTGTCACGGCTCTCTGCCGTGACAGG
>NW_017307162.1:365775-403493 GCF_000935625.1 Nanorana parkeri | reverse complement strand
AGCCGACCTGTGACAATGAGACTGTCACGGGTTGGCGCAGTAGATCGGGAGGTGAACGAACACATACCAGGTTTGCTCACCTCTCGATCCTGTCACGGCTCTCTGCCGTGACAGGGGGAGGGGCTGGATTCCCATCTCCCCGCTCCGATCTGCCAGCCCTGACTGGCAGAGCCAGCTGTCACTCACGCAGCTGGGCGGATCCCGTCATCTACGTCGGGATCCGCTCCGACTGCGGCGTCTCAGTATACCGCGAGCTGTAGCTCGCGGTATACTGAGCTTAGGGTAACGGGAGGACGCTAGTTTGTGTCCTCCCGTTACCCTAAGGAGAACTATGGGGAAAAACACTGACCCCATAGTTCTCCTTTAAGAGTAGATTGGCAGTGCTAGCCCTTTAGTTTCTCTAGTTGTAGGTGTGCTGTAAGGTATGTACATAAAGGTTCACTCCCAAAAACATTTATTTTATCTTGCAGTATTACTTATTTTGATTTGTGTCCTTGTACAGTTGTTCTGGAAAATAGAGCATTTGACTCATGTTTCCCCCTGCCTTTTAGATTGTAAGCCCTCACAGACAGGGCCCTCCTTACCATCTTGTCTTGAATTGTGACTGTAATGTCTTCCTTATATTGTAAAGTGCTGCACAAACTGTTGGCGCTATATAAATCCTGTATAATAATAATGTCACTCCTCTCCACCCCTACTCAGTATAAATACATGTGCCAATGTCGGCAGGGACCATAGAGAGGCATGTGACATGACAATAATTAGTTCACATGGCATCATAGAGCAGATCATTTAAGTAAATATAATAACTAAGACGTGTATTACTTGTTGCACTGAATTTCAACAATGTGCATTTTACTTAATTCAGGAAGCAGTGTGCTTTTACATAGTTAAATGAACTCTAAAATCTGGCCAAGGCTTTTTGAATGAAAGCTGCAGTGCCAACATAGATTACCTTGAAAACAGTAAAGATAAGGGAAAAGTGAACTCAATATCAGCTGAGAAAACACCAGGATGAGGTCACTATTTTCTTGGGCCTTGAAATAATTGTGGTTTTTTAGAATTTATTGTACCAAAGTACAGGCCCATTAGTGCCAATGTGGTAATGCACAGCATGCAAGTCTCCGGCACCTAGGAGATCACATCATTTAAATTGAATTACGGATCAGCCTGCCCGTCATTAAAACACATCATAAACTGCAGGAGAATATTTTCCATGACATGTTGCCATCTAACATAACTTTTGCAAACTGGCCTACTTGGCATTGATATGTTGTTTTTAATGCCTGATTTCAATTGGAAAAATCAAGTGTGTGAGCTAGTCAAAAGAAAATGCCTGACTTCATGATCACTGTTATGTCTGATGTTGATTAGTGTGTCATGCAATTGGCATCAGCAGTACTGTAGTTATTAGTTTAGACTGTCTGGGATTGCCTATCTCTATAAGCTTCTTCCTTGGCCTTATTTATTTTTCCTTGAGAGCAAGGAGAATTTGCTAATAGCAGAGGTAAAAAGGTTACTTCCTCCTGGGAGGCCTGAGAAACAGCTACAGATAAACACTAAACTGAGTGACTCCATCACTAGTAGCCACAATGTCAGAACCATTCAAAGAATAAGCACATGAGTCAGAAATCTGTCACTAATGAGTTTCTAGAAGCAACACAATTCAGAAGCATTGATCATTGAAATCATTCTGCATTCTGGAATATCTCTGTGTAATCTGTTTGCGGAAATACCGTGGCACCACACAGAGCGAGAACTGTTCAGGAGTTGAACAGAGCACAAGTGGTGGCAAAAACGCTGATATCACATATAACAACAATCTGATACATCTTGTACTACCTTTTAATCTACCCACAATATGGTTCAATTGCAGTAGGTAGGACTGATGTAAGCCATCTATGTACTCAGTAGAGCACTGCAACATTTTTGGCGATATATAAATGAATAAAATAAACTCATTACTGAAAAAGTTTGAACTGAAAATCAAGGAATTAGGTATTAACAGTTATCCAGGTTATGGTATAGCTAGTTTTGTGTTACATTCAGCTGAACTTTTTCTCCAATGTTCTTGACTTGTACTGTGAATATATGAAAAAAGAAATACTACCATCCTACTACTTCCTTCTAATCCCAAACAATTCTTTTTTTAGTATGTATTTTTCTTATTGTCTATATTACAGATAAAATAGTGAACCTCTAAAAATATGTTTTATATTAATTAATCTTAATTTTTTTGGAGTGTAGTGCAAGCATATCCGATAAACATGTATTACATGAGACGAGTCTGTTACAGGGGAACTGTAGTCTTTTTATTGTTTTTAGATATACATATACTTATACATTTGACCTTATCAATGTGTGAGAATAAATTAAAAGACTTGTTTCTATCTATAGATTTCAGTTACATAGCTATTGCAAACTCTCCATCCATGGTTATGTTCATATCATCTCACTACAAGTCTACGTGACAGGTTCGAGATGACTGCTGTCTTTTATAAAATGAAATACCCACAGTGCATTGTGTTTGCATAGGCTTTACGTTTTTATTGATAGCAAGCAAAAGTTACTTTTTTTTACTCAAAATGGTAATGTAAGGCTGATGTGCACTTTTGATCTTTGTGTATTTTAAATTCAGGGTGTTAAAATTGATAGGTCCATTTTAAAAAGTGGGATATTATTCCACACGTTTGTCAACATTTGTTAATTGTAAAATTAACAACCCGCCCATCCAATAAAGACATGTCTCTTGTGGATGGGGATTCTGACCTTGAATATTTAACTGTATAAAAAAGACCTGAGCTGCTAAATGAAATGTCGCTCCTTGTCGGAATGGTGCCATCTGGTGCTTAGATTATCATAAAAATGAAAGAAACTATTGTAAAATCCACCAATGGCTTTTCAAGGTTGAAAGTTCCAGTGGGGTAAAAAAAAAAAAAGCCACTGCTTCATATGAACAAACTGCTTAACTTACAAAATATAATAACCTAGGAAGGATAACCTATGTCTGGATAGTTTATATTATGAAGCACTTCTGAATATGTTTCAAAAAACAAGGGGAACACATAGGAGCTTTACGCTGAGTAAAATTGTATAGTAATGACCAAATCCAAGGGTTTCAATAAACTTAATTCAAAAAAATACAATCCCCTTTAAACAAGAAATCCCTAAAAGTGGAGATGGTCTGATAAATGGATCACAATGTGTAATTAATGTAATATAACAAAGTTTAATAATACTAATTCATATAAAGACACCTATAACAAGACATTTAAAACCAATTAAAAAGCTTCCCTAGAATCACCTGAATGTAAAGATACGGGTATTGAACATTTGAATCTCCTATGGGGTAGGAAGTCTCTGATGTGAGTGAAAAAAAAGAGATATATCACCCAGAAAGAAAAACGGAGCTGTACTCACATTGTACGCAGCCGGCAAAAAATAGTCCTGGTTAGACCCCACAACGATACATGCAAGAAGTTGGTTGTGGCAAGAGAGTATCCTTATGAAACAATGTCACTGAATGGGATCTATTTCCTTGGTAAACTTGGACTCCCACCGCTGTCCGAGACGCGGGGTTATCACCCCAAAAGAAAGAGCCTCCAGAAGGGTTTTCAAAATTTCTTTCCGGGTTATCCACCTTGTGTGTAAATTTACGACCCTACCATCTCCACTTTTAGGGATTTCTTGTTTAAAGGGGATTGTATTTTTTTGAATTACACTTCTGAATATGCCATATTTTTCACACAACACTCAAAACTTGCTCACTATTGTCATGTAAGATACATTATGAATGCTGGAAATAGCATCAATATAACACACATTATTCGCCAGCCTTTGATATCTGTCAGCTTAATTGACCAGCAGATTTTTGTAAAATGGAGCTTTTTGGAATTGTCTAATAGCTAGAACATGTTATTAATGTATGTTGGAATCAGTGCATTTTTGAAAACTATGAAAACTATTACTTTTACATCTGCTTTTTCACATTATTATGTGCTTTTGAACAATAATCCATTCCTGAAAACGGAAACCACTCTATAGCGTGTAATTATTACACAGCGTTTTAACGTTAACATGGACCAAGCAGGGTGTAATTGCAATAATGCTAATGTTAGAGTGTCACCTATAGAGAAAATAGAATTTTAAACATTTCACTTATGACCTGAGCTATTTTAAAAATGTCTCCCTTTTTCCTAGAAATGACAACAAAACCTTGAACAGGAATCAGGCTCCTTTATTTACAGCAATTATATACTCATTATTATAAAAGTTATATGGTTCAGACATTTTCCCTCACATTTTGAATGATTTATAATCTGACAGAATTTCTTAAACAATGTTTGAATGTCTGCCTACTCCTCATGCCCTTTGGTAGTATGTGTCACTTGAGAGTAGTTGGGACTGACTGCAAAAAGTTGAGTCATTTTGCCTTAAGGGTAAATTATAAACAGGTTAGTTTGAAGCCATTAACTTGGTGCTCTGTGCTTCAGCAAAAACATTTGATCCTAATGGCGCATATACTATTTAACATGCAGAGAGGAAAAAGGCAGTTACCAGTTTAGGAGGGAACTTGAATTTTACAAAAACTATGCTCTGATTCATAACTTATGGTGTAGGGGATCATTGTCTACAATGAAAGCTTTACACTAAAACTGTCCTTTGCTCCTAACAGCCAATCAGATGTGTATAAGCCATACTGACCACTTACTATGAAATTTATACAATCTTGTGTAATTACAAAATGCAAGAATTTAGATTTGTAAGTAATCTGAGTTCCTTTTTTATTTCAATTTTTTTATTTGAAAACAGTTAGACTCCCTACTCAAAACAAGACTTCCATTAAAAATAGAAAAAAAAACTCTTAATTTTCTTCTACACCACTAACACTAATCAGAGTTCTTAAATAAATGTGAATCTAACAGTTATGCTCACCTGAACCTTGTAGCCGGCTGACTGTTAGACCTTGTCCCTGAAACCTCTATCCTCCTCCGCTTCAACGATGGAATATCCCTTGGAGTCCTCATCTCCTCATGATGATTCACAGGAACATAGACTGCTGGAGAGACTTGAAGGTTGAAGAGACAGGTCAAACAGCCAGCCAGTTGCGAGGTTTAGGTGAGTGTAACTTTGGTATTTTTTTTTATCCCTAGATGAAAACTAGAACTTAACCCATGCAGTGCGGGGGAAGCCCCACTGTAAAGGTTAATAATATTTATGCCCAGAGTTCTTCTTTAATAGCCCAAAATCAACCTTCAGGTGGAAGGTATAAGTATGCTTGAAGTATGACAGCGGCTCTGTGACCATTTTATGTGTAGACTCTTCCATGCACCATCTGTCCACCGTTTATGGTTTATAATGTGGCTTAGCATCCTCAGTTATGTTGCAACTATACCAAAAGTTTAGCAAGAGCAGACCATGAGACTGATATGTGCACACTAGTACAGGGGCCTCATTACTCTCTTGCTGCACAGTTGGGACAGTTTGGAGTCAAAGGGCTGTCTGTGACTTAGCTACAGGGCTCCATTACATATACATGTCCCACAGTGCTGTGACGTTCCTCGACATGAAACCGCAGTTTTGAAAAAAAGTGACTTTTTAGAAGTTGGTTTACAACAATTGTGAAGTTCCAATGCTGGTGAGTGCTGAAAACATTTGAATTTTATGATCCTTCACAACCTTGACCTACGGAAAACACTCCCTTAGTGCTGGACCTCTGCATTCCACAGGATCTACTTTGCTGACAGTCATCTTAATTTTTCTTTTGAATGTGTTCTTTTGTGGAAGCACTTCCTTCCCATCATGCAGCCCACATTGCAATGATTGATTATAGTTTGAGAAAGAGAATGAATGTGTTAGGACAGTACTGAGAACCAAGTACAGAATATGTATATTCAACAGTTATAAGTAGATTACTAAATGCAACACCACTAACAAGTTCAGACAGCCAAGCCCTTCCAACCAATGTCACAGTTTCCACATTGTCAGTCCAAACCTGCCAACATTACATAAAATGAGTAATATTGTGTACATTTATAACAAATGATAGATTGTAAAGAACTGCCCAATAATTTTGAGATAGTTAATTGACTGTATGCAAGCACATTTTGAGAACTACCCCAGCCATTTTTGGCTGGATATTTATCAGATGTATGCATATATGTTTATGGCCTATGAAAAGCTCTGACCATTCAATTCTGTAGCTGAATGTCGAAGTTAATGCAAAGGACTACATAACCCTTTAAAGGATTACCAAATATACATACAACTGCTATGTTCACATAATGAAATTCTCCATCCCATGTCAATATACAGTGATTGACAGCAAAATAAATATTGGCTTTAAAGCTGGCCAGTTTCAACCACTTTTCATCCACATGGAACCACACATACAATGACAAATAATTTCCTAAGCAATTTTCATATGCAAATTTGATGAACCACTAGAAATTGGTCAATTGTGAAGTCAAAATTGGGCAATAAAATTAACAGTATCAACAGAGCCTATGGAAAGATCAAATAAAAACATTTAAAAAAACCTATGGGAATTTTGTTGATAGTGATCTGATTTTTCCTCCAGATTTTATTAGGGAAATGTTGACCTGATCAACATGACTGAGTGCTTTCTGATTTTGATGAAAAATAAAATAAACATTTGAGTTGTTTGATCCATACACAAACCAATAGTTAGCAGAATGTAATACAGCTGGCTATATATGGGCCATGATTGATTCAAGATAGAAAGGCAGAGCTGTGTGATAATCTCTTCATGTAAGGAGGTATAAGCTATTGTACTCGCACACAAGAGCCATCAAACAGGCAAGCTAGATGTTTCTGAGGTTAAAGGAGAACTATGACATGAGTGATTTCCACTCACCTCATAGTTCTAAGCCGCCCTGTGACAATGAGACTGTCACAGGTCGGCTCAGTAGATCGGGAGGTGAGGGAACACATACCGGGTTCCCTCACCTCTCGATCCTGTCACGGCTCTCTGCCGTGACAGGGGGAGGGGCTGGATTCCCCTCTCCCCGCTCCGATCTGCCAGCGCTGACTGTCGGAACGGACGGGGGAGGTGGCGGGTACAGCTGGCTCTGCCTCTAGATAGGCAGAGCCAGCTGTCACTCACGCAGCTGGGCGGATCCCGCCATCTAAGTCGCCGCACCGCTCCAGGTGCGGCGTCTCAGTATACCGCGAGCCGTAGCTCGCGGTATACTGAGCTTAGGGTAACGGGAGGACGCTAGTTTGTGTCCTCCCGTTACCCTAAGGAGAACTATGGGGGAAAACACTGACCCCATAGTTCTCCTTTTAACACAGGTAACACATAACATAGAGCTCCCTCATTATTGTCTAATAGACACTAGAAATCAGATTGCTTGGCATGCAAGGAATCGTGGCTATGACACACAAAGAAAGAATTTTCCAAGAGTTGGTTAATTCTGGACAGTCAGTCCTCTTAATCTAAAGTCCCTTCCATTTTTTTTTACAAAGTCTGCCTTTTTAAAAGCACGGACATTTATATAAAGTAAAACAAACACAAATATCACATTAAAAGATTATAGTGTAAAAGGCTTTACATTTATTTCTTATTACTTTTTTGTCATGCATGAAAATATATTGATAAAGTTGACATGTGTAAGTAATATAATGCACATGATTATAAGCCCTATGTGCAGTGCCTTTCTCTGTACTTTTTCCAAAATACCTCATAAAGACTTGGAGCAGGTTCAGTAATTTAGCCTTTGTTCCTGTACAGAGATTTATGCCTCATATTATACATATAATGCTTTTCTAGCCTTTCTGCATTTCACATAGATTTAACTGCACTGTGGGTGTTCTTGCTGACATACCCAGAATTGGGTATTAGATAGGCAGGTCACAATCTATAATATCAATTATATTAACAGTGGTATAGATTAAATGTTAATACTCATGCTGCGTCTAGTTTACACTAATCATCATTCTTACCCAAGATGGCAACAGTAAGTTTGCAGTGTGCAAATTTAATAGGTTATTTTAGTGATTTCTCTAGTAGATGCC
This sequence comes from Nanorana parkeri, assembly GCF_000935625.1. Lineage (NCBI taxonomy): Eukaryota > Metazoa > Chordata > Amphibia > Anura > Dicroglossidae > Nanorana > Nanorana parkeri. Next base: position 395,456 of record NW_017307162.1, on the reverse strand, counting down.
CTGTCATATATTTGGATTATTGTATATTATTATCTAAAACCACAGAAATACTATATAATGCACCCTCTTGTGGGCTTCCTATATGAACATTTGGAAAATTCACTTAGTCAAGTGATGACATGTAGGTAATTCAATCTGTCAAGCTTAAACCTTAACCTGGGCTGTTGAATTGATAATTTAGTTAGATCTGTTGCCGATTTATTAGTATTTTTACCACCAGATATATATTTTCCAAGGTAGTTTTATAAGATCTTTCTATTGCAATTCCCCAAAAACACTATGCCCTGTTCTTCTCTAAATATACAGTATAAGCCTTGCTTACCAAGGGTGAGGAACATACACAAAATAACCCCCTTCTCAACAAACAGACGAGCGATTGGCAGTGAATTTGGTTTATGCTCTCACCTCTATTGGAGACGCATGTAGTTCGGCTATAAAGCTAAAGCTAGCCATACATTTAACTGTGGGCTGAATAAGAAAAATATAGGTGATTCCTTCATCTACACTAAACAGGGTGGAAAAAATAATTTGCCTTCCGGTTAATATATTCCAACAGCCAACACTGTGGCTATCTTAATACCCCGAACAGTGATTAGATCTGATGCAACCACTGTTCTACCGACAATATTCCACCTAGTTCCTTCAATTTTTCAGCCAAAGTTGGTTGAGCTAAGTATTGCCAACAGGTCCACCCACAGCTCTAATTTTTGATAAATCAGCAGGAATGGGCTAAACTTTGACTTATGTATGGCCAGCTTAAGCTTCTCATAGCCACATGGGGCTTGGTGTTAGGCTGCACTCCCTGACATCATAGAAAAGAAAAACGATAAATGACCCCTGCTCCACACTATCCAAAAAGATATTATTGTTGGATGGAGTTACTTTTTTTGACAATTGGCATTATAGGACAAGAGGAGAAATAGTGCTTACCCATATTTAAATATCTCCAGTTCCAATAAACTCCTGTCTCAAACTACCGTATCAAGTATCAAATGTTTGACTAAGGCAAAAATAATCAACTGTTGCACATTAATAAAATGGCAATACATATTTTGTGGCACTTTAATTTGAGAAACAGTAATAAAGTCTTTTGGCAAAAAAAAAATTAAACTTAGGAAAATAAAATTCTCCAGAAGCCCAAACTATTAGAAAAGATTTATAATAGTAGTTTGCAATTTCACAGGATTTACAGCAACAGAAAGCAGAACTTAAAACTTTGCTTGACAGTAAGAATAAAAAATGGTGCGACTTGGTGGGCCAAATGCCTGTTATCTGGGGAAGTGTCATTGTTTCAATGTTCTTTGTAGAATCAGTGGCTCAGCTTGTGATAAGACAAGAAAGTGCAACTATCAATCTTTCTACTTATAGATTAGTGAATGATTTTCCTGACACTGGAATCAATTAGATTACTGTGGGTAAAACAACACAAGTCTTTCTCATTCTTCATCGTTTAGCTACCCGAAATGGATGCAACAAATTGCAATACATCTATAATAAAACTTTATAGTAGCTCAAATGATGGACTACATGGACGAATGTCATTTTAAAGACTTTGGATGATGTTGCCTTATGTGCTTTCTGAAAGTCTGTGACCCTGTGAAACTAATACAGTTTTTATTTTTATTTTTTCTTATGATAAGCAATACATTTCTCTTGTTTTCTCATTGTGGTGAAAACAATTTTGATGCATATGCTTTTCAAACAGTTTCAAAACGAATAGGTAGTAAAATAGTTATAATCTCAATGGGAATCTACCTAACTAACTATATACTGTTATTATTTTAATTATCATACAGGATTTATATTGCAGCAACAGTGTGCACAGCACTTTAAAATAAAAAGGGAGGGAGTACAGTTGCAATGAAAATCAAGACAAGAGGATTAGGCCTGGCCCTGCTCGTGAGAGATTACAATTTAAAAGCTATCTATAGTCAACAGCTAGTTTTGGTGTGCGTCTTCAAGACCTATGCAATAGTGGGTGTTTGTTAACATGGTATTGCTTGTGTTTTCATGTGCACTTTCACATTTTTCACATGGGTTTATATGCATTTTTGCATGCACATAAATCTCTTTTTTTCCCCTTTATGATGTAGATGTAGGCAATGGAGAAGTATGCTCGATCACAGCCTGTGTAAAACCATGGCATGCTGGCTTTAGTGAAAGCAGCAGAGACACTGTAGTATCCATTTTAGTACAGAATAACTCACAGTTAAAAAATCAGAGTACTTGTGTGCATTACATTGAGCTTGATGTGTGTCAGGACAGCTCTCTGGACACCCCTTTCTGTCAATGGTGTGTAGAAAGCCTTAGCGGTGATGTTTCCATGCTTGCCAAGGTGTCTTGTGCTCTAAACTATTTGCTTTGAATATATTACATAGATGAGCAAATGAATAGGTGTATCCATTAGAACTACCTTATTTAAACACCTTGACAGGATCTGAATCAGCCACCACAAATGCTTTCAAAGTCATTAGCCAATCACAGTCACAATCTGTGATTACTTACAGAAAACTCATTACCATACTACATTTTACATGACAACTGCTCCCTGTTCCCTTTTCTGGGATGCCCTTTCTAGAGCAGGCCTGGAACAGATAGCTGTGCACTTATTTAATAAAACCAAGTCTTTCTGTGCCTGTAAATTTCCCCAGGCAAACTGAATATGAGACATAGCAGGCAAGAGAGCTGGGAAGCTGTTTCTAATGGAGCATACCCTCTAATTATTTTATTTAAAATTACAGGAGAACTATTTCACTGGTTGTAAAACTACAAAGTTAATGATGGAAATCATTTAAACTTTGAGTACCTTATGAACAGTGGATAGTTTCATCTTTCAGCATATAAACCTGTAATTCTACTGCTTTATTTAAAGAGCCTACTGTTTTAACTCTTAACAATGCTCACAAACAACTTCACATATAAGACTCAGAAAGTGCAATAATTTCTGCTGTCAAAGATTTACATAAGATTTTTTTTTAACTGCAAATTGGATGTTAACAAACCTCAGCAAACAAAGTGAAGATATGCACAATCCTGTTGAAAAAGGAAATAAAAAAAACAGTAATTTTGCTTAGCTAAACACACTTTGCTTGGCAAAGTGAACATTGGGGTTTAAAGTGACAGTTGTCTTTTTTTTGTGAATCAATGTGAATGTTGGTTGCCTAGCTTAGTGAACAGTGCAAGGTGGAATTCACTTCAATCATCGAACAATATAAAGATTAAAAAATGGGCTTTAAGCATGTAAATTGTTTTCTCCAAACGCTGTTGTTCACAGCGTAAGCATGTGACCTGCTCTTCAGTTTCTGCTTCTCTTAGGGACCAGTTATGCCTCAAGACATTTATAGTGCAAGCCTTGAAATAAAACACACATGTAATAAACAGAGCGTTACAACTGATTAAAAATAATAGTAATAAAAAACAAGCATAAATACAATTTGAACTTGGGGGGCCCCTTTTTCTTAAATACAGCTACAATGATTAAACAAAATAGCATTCTGAGAAGCAATCACAGCCAATCTGCTGGTATGTTGTAGCACAATTATCTCATTTTCTGCAATAATTTCCTGAACCACTTTGATTGCTGTTATTTTACAATTTTTCTTCTATTTTCATATTTATTTGTCTTTGTGTATGTTCATATAAGTCACTTATTCTACTCCTGGCCTTCACATTTTCTCTTTTTTTTACTTTTCTTACCCCCCTTTTTTTTATTACGTAATGTATAATTCTGTGGCTTAAAGCTTGTTGAGAGAAGGATATAGGAATTCAAGTGTGAGAGTTGTTCAATCTGGAATTGATCCATTTGGCTACAACCTTGACCTACTTTTATCTAAAAAAAAAACAACTAAAAGCTGCTTTACTCTGCGGGGAATGCCATATAAATGACAAAAAGGTGATAGTCTAAAAATTCAGTGAAAGGGACTTTAAATGCATGATATATGTGTGTGTACCCTACAGGCAAAGCAATAATGGAACAAGAAAAGAGTTTTGCCAATTTCCTTCTGAAATTCAGATAGGAATGATAAATAGTAGTTTGCTGAACCTAATTTATTACAATGAGATTAATTTTATTCCGATTGTGTTCTTCACCTCCTTATACAATGTACTTGGGTATACCTCGTTTTTTTATCAATCTGGGAAATAATGCACTAAATGTATTCATTAGAATAAACTTAAACAAAATAAAAATTAATGGATAATGAAGAATTTACTTACAAATGTTGAGTAAGTTCTAAATAAATCTGAATTGTAAAAACATTAAAACTAATGCACATATATTACAAAATAAACAAATTATTTTCTTGATTATATTGCTTGTCTTGCTTTTGATTAGCATGTAAATTTCACAAAGTAGTTAAGTGTATTGTAGTTTGTTTCCGCTTTAATTAAACACACTGTAACCAAGAACAGTGCATAACAGTTTTAGTTTACATAAGAATATCTACTGCTGTCTGGTTTTGTAAACAATTATGTGAATGGACCCTAAGTAAGGGATATCTGTTTATATAACTTTTGTTAAAGACAAATCAAAATGAAGCTTAACACCCTCCTCAAACAAATAAAAAAGGTCTGATTTTTAAAAAAAACATCACAACACTTTAAGTTAGATGGAATTAACTAACAATTGTAGAAGTTGTTTCTAACCTAGACTATACTGTGTAACCTTAGACGCTTTCGTTATGGAGCATCTCTGCTCTTGGTTGTTATTCACACAGTCATAGATTTCAACTGTTGCTTTTCTAGCACAGGTTAAAAAGTCTGATTGGTTGCCATGAGCAACACACCCTTTTTGTAGTTCCCCAATTCTGTATACTTGATCAAAAAAACTGTATGAATGCTCAACTGTTTAAAAAGGCATTTTTTTGTTTTTTAATACGGCTCAAGTAAGAAATTGCATTTTCTCTGGGGCTTTCTGTATGGTGAGGAATCAGCCATGAGGTAAGTTCCTTTGAAGGGAAGCAGACCAATGGTATACTTGGTCTTTTATGAAGTGGTATATAGTCATGGAGATCTATCTTTTTAATATACATAATTTCAACTCTAATCCGATTAATCAGTTATGACTTTTTCTTTTCAGAGGACAGCCCGTTTCACACGGTATGCTTTTTTACATTTTTTCTTTTTAGTCCGCTTTGATTAACCACCCATGTCTTCCTTTGGAAGAGGAGCTATGAAAGACTTCAGTTTTTTTCTGTTTGCAGTATTTCGAGGATTAATGGGAAAAAGTCATGCTTTGTCACAAGGCAGTTTTTCATGTTAACAGTTGCACAACAAGGAGTGCTCTCTCCTGGGTCTTTTTTCCCTATGAGACAGTGATGTCCTTCATGTCTTTGTGAAATGCGAGTATGAATTAAAGTGGTTTCTTTGGAAGTTCAAAATTGCATTTTTTTAATATGCACACAGGCTTAACTTTAGTTAAAAGGGTAGCTTAAAAGTTAAGTTTCCCCTTGTCTTTTTCACAGCGTCATGCCCAAGGGGTTCTTTAATAGGCATTAGTTAGGCCCCAAAATTGAGAAGACATTTGTGAAGCCTAGATGACATTTGGGACAGAATTGCCTTTTATATTTTTTCCATGGGGGAGAAGAAATCTTCTTAGGAGAGAAAGACTATAGACTAATCTCTCTCTATCTCTTAAATAGGAAAGCCAGAGGTTGTTGACACAGGGTCATCTCCCAAATGTAAGCTGTCAAATGAACTTCTGGATTGCTAAACATGAATTTAATACCATAAAAAAAGTATGATTTTTCTTTTTATGACATAATAACCGGGGTTCTTTGATAAAGCTGTTTACACCAAAGGCAACTTACATTTTATTTTTTTAAATGCAATAACTAAATTTTAACTTGCATGCAATCAATTAGTCACTGTAAACATTTGTTTTTAAAATTGTGTATTTTGTTCAATTAGAGATAATCGCTTAATATCTTGCAGAAAGAATAAATTAGTTAATTGTATCCATAGTGTTAGATATTTTGACTACACTATGGCCAGGAAATCTGGAAGTTTTCAGAGATCAGGTCATATTAGAACCTCTGCAATGTTATTGAAGAATCTGTTTCCCTTGGGAACACCATCTGTTGTGTTTGTAAACTGATAGTTAATAGTAGTGATATGACATAAAGGATCATTCCAGCTTCTCCCTAAAAGCAGAAACTAACTGGATTTATATGGGTTATAGATATTTTACTTTTGAGAAATTAGCTACATGCTTTTATTTAAATGTCCATTGAAATCCAACCTTTTGCTATGTTGATGTAGCTGTTTTTTTTGAGCAAAGCAATACTTGGTTAACTAGAAATCATGATTTAGTGTTATACTGAAAGCTAAAATCAGTTAGGCAACTTCTGCCCTAGCAATTCTAGTATGCACATTTATAGGAAAATCTGAGGTTTTTTAAAATAATTGTTTGCTTATTTATTGAATTTTTCAGTAAACCTACAAACATTATGAACATGAGTTAAAAGGTATCAAAGCTGTGACAGCAATTGGGTATTACAAAACACAATAAGTATATACATGCACTTGAAGGAGTCAGACAGAAGTAGTAAACTCATATGGGACCCAATATGTCCAGAGATGTGGGGAGCAAATATATATTTAAAAATCTTCCTATATGGTTGAACCAACGTTTATTAAACATAAACAGAAATACAGCAAAAAAAACATTGCACATGAACCATTTGTGACTAGATTAATAAAGTTAGGGAGACATAAAGCATGAGGGCGAGTAAAATGTCACGGAACAGAAAGAACAAATGGAGGCTCCTTTAAAAGGAACAACAAAATTACATGACACAGTAGTAGGTCAGAAAAAACCAGAGAGACACTATAGGTAAATATATAATTATAAAATGGTGAGGTCCGATATTGAATCCTACAGTATCAACAACAGTACTATAAAGGGTGAGCAGAGAGAAGAAAAGAACACAATAGAACCAAAAGAGAGAAGAAAAGAAAGGGGAGAAAAGAAAGGAAAAGATAAGGGTGACGGTTGATCCCTCAAAATATCATACAGAATGGAGGAGGGTCATAAAGACTTATCTAGAGCATATGTATAGCTAGAGTCAAGTCTGGTACTTAGCTGAGGGATAAGGAGACTGGGGCAGAGGAGGAAAATTGCAGCCACAATGCCCAGATGGAGTAAAAGCGATCATAAGATCCTGTATCCAAGGCCTTGAGTTCTTCCATACGCATACCATTCACTATGTTGATCCAATGTTGTTGAAGTGATATTCAGTGTTAAAGGATGTGCCCGATTGTTTTATAAACATATTTATGTGACCTTTCAAATGCTTGGCCATGCTCTAAATTGTAAGGAACATAAAAAAGCACAATAGGTCTAGAGGATTTATATACAATACTAAATGAGTCTTTGCTGCTGTCAGGAAAACAGAACTAAAATACTAGGAGGGGATAGAGAATAAGAGCAAGAGGGATAAAGAGAGGGATAAAAAGAGGGAAGGAAAGGGGTGTGTCCAGCCATGGTGGAGGTGGGGGGACTGGAAAGTAACAGAGATAGTGTGCATCCCCATTATACTGAGGTGGACATCTGGTTCCAGGGTCCCAAATTATGTTGTATTCTTTTGAGAAATGTCCTACCGTGGGTTTCAGCAGGTCTAAGTCGGGTATGTTGATGGAGCTCAACCTCCAAAACATGAACTTTAGGTGGACAAGACCCAGCCAGAGTTTTTTTACATTGCAGTCTATTTGTTTTATGCCTGAAAGCTGCACCAGCATGCAAACATTTTAATTTGAGCAGCAGGATAATACTTGAAGCCTGGGAATGCAAGGCCCCCTTGGAGTCTAGTAGTGAATACGACCATCAGGGTTGCAAAAGAATAATGTTGTTTCAGAAGTATGGCCATACAAAATGAGACCTTACGACCTAGGAGTTACGACTCTTATGAGCTGATATTCTGTGCTGACTCTTTGCCTGTGCTTATTCCGTACTACAGAACCATACCCATTTATGTTATGGACCACAACAGAGGGACTGAGTCCTGCAGTCGTTTCCTATTTTTGCTGTCTTGCTATAAGTCGGGTGAGTGTTGTCATCCTAGAACTGGAAGTGTATTTCTGTCAGAATCACCAGGTGAAAAGAAAAAAAGCTTAAACAAAATGGAAACTAATGTAGACACCGTATCTAAGGACTGGTAAGCTGTGATATTTTACAGTTTTAATTTTCGGTTTAGATATGCTGGAGGTGGAAGGTCCCGGACAGAGGGCTTAGTACAGATCTCATTCATTAGCCTTGACTAGTTAATTGCAGCAGAAATAAGTCTTAGTGAAGTACACCCCATGATGGGTATTCATATTTCCGTCTCAGTGCTGGGCAACCTGTTGTTCCTGGCTGCTGTCAGGGACATTTTAGGACACAACGGACTCTCTGACAGGGACATTCTGATTATATGAATGTAGACTATCAGGGACATAGTGACTACATGTGACAACCAGTTACGGATGTGTCAAGTGCATAGGGGTCCCTGGCATATACAAGAACTGTCTCACTATGACATGTGCCATCTTCAATATCCTGATAAACTGTTCCGTACTGACAGTGCCATCTGCTGACATATCAATGTTAGTGTTGTGACACTGCTAAGTTTTGCATTGACTAAGGCAAATTTCTTTTTTACTAATCTGTACATTTCTACCATTCTACAACTAGCCACACTTTTTTGAAGTATCCATTTGCTAGAATAATTTTTTTCTATTTAGTGTGTGTGTGTGTGTGTGCACGTATGTGTGTGTGTGGCGAGGGGGGGTCAATAGAAAATCACAAAGATGGTGTTTCTAGCTATTTCTTTAATTTTTGTAGGCGTTTCCTGTATTTGTAGATATCCCTCATAATTTGCCATAACAATTATCAATGTGCTCTTTGTATCCATTCACTGGGCTGCTGAAAAGTCACATGTGATCACTGTCTCACTATACCTATGTTGGTTATAAGATTAGGGCATGTGTTACAAGGATTTTTCTATTGAGCTTTCTTCACATTTCATATCTTTGCATTTCAAATTTTCATTTAATGCTTATGCAGTATTGCCTTCTCAAGCCATGTTGGCAATGTGTGGACACAAATTCATAAACACCTTTCTATTATAAATTAGTGTCACGCTGAAATTAGTCAGTTTACACTTTGAAAAAAGGGTGCTGACCTCTCACATTGGAAGAAAACACCCAATTAACTTCTGTTGTATTTATCACCCTTGTACCCAATGCTTAGGCCATGTCCTTAAATGTAGCAATTATGCTTGCAGAAATGTTCACTTTGTACCACTTTTTAGATGGGAGTTTTATTCAGATTGGTAACAGTCACTGAATTTTATCATATTGATCTATAATTTTCCATGTGTTTATTAGTCGCATGTAAAATGTTGCCATCCAGATTGCAAAAAATAGTACAATAATATGGAGAGTAATATGGACATTTAGAACGTATTTAAATTAACAAGGCTTAAAGTGAAACTGTGCTTTGCAAAGCAACAATTTCACATTAACCCTTTCACTTCCTCGGACCGTGCCGGCGCCTGCATGTAAATGATCTCCTGGCTACTACAGTTTACATTGTTTGCTCCTGGCTGCCCACTTCCTAGTAGAAGTGATTTGGGTGGTTGTAAAGCCACTGGATGACTTCTACATGCTATGGACAATGCTGCCCCCCTTGACTCCCCTTCCTGGATGTCCAGGACCTCCATGGTAGGTGTCAGGATGGATAGCAGCAAGAAGTGAGCAGACAGCCATTCGCTGATGCCCCCTATGAAAAATGAACCCAGAAACACTCAGCTCTAAGCACATAAACCAAATTGTTTATAAAAAGGAAAAATGCTGCAAGTAAGCACTTAAAATGCATATTGTAGTATACATTCACATGCATGTTTTACGTTGTTGACTAGGTTTCTTTATATAGTGAATTGGTCAAAAATATATTTTTTTAAATCCCTTTAAGGGAATAGAGCCCTATGCTATTGCAGGTTATGGGTTCTCTCCACAAGGGGGTGCCATCATCAGGAACGTGCACGGGATTCAGAGAATTTCTAACACAGCAGGGCATAATGGAATCTCTCGATGTATCATGTCTGAGTTATGTCTGAGCAGAGGCAGGAAAATCGTTCTGTATAATTTCAGTTTTGTTTAATGCATGAGCTAGATGGAATGTTCAAAGATTTCACTTGGAATGTTTTATTGCTGTTATATGTGCTCTACAATGCGTTCACATAACCTTCCTGGAAGAGATCATCTGTTGCAGATGCTCTCATTGGATCAGGAGGGTTGTGTCAGCCTGTTGGAGAATCACACATAACACATGTGTGGAATCATGATCATTTTGAGTCATTAATAGCTTTCTAACCCATGACTTAGCCACAAAAGAATGTCAAATCTTTCATCTCTTCAGAATAGGAAAAACCTGTTCGTTTATCTGGTAGCATGGCTTGTATCCAGCTGACACTATTGCACTGTAATGTCTGCTGCTTAGACAGAGGTGTTAAAGCCATCAAGAAACATGAGCAACTGATAATTCTACTTGTTTCCCTTTTATGTTTACTGCTGTCATTGCTAGAAAGTTCTTGTGCCTATTAACACTACTAAAAGGTGATGTATAAAATACATACATGTTCTGCATATATACAGGCCCATACTAGTGAAAAACCACATAGGCTTAGCTTACAGGGAAAACATTTTGAACAGCCTGTGGCTTATATTATAGCTATTAGGGATGCACTGATACTGGTTTTTCAGTATCGAGTACGAGTACTGATATTTATATTTCGGTACTCGCCGATACCGAGTGCCAATACCGGTACTTCAGTAAGTATGGAGCCAGGTTATGGTGCAATCAAGAAGCCAGTCAGCGGGTGATGACAAGGCTTCTTGATTGCCCGGGAAGCTGGCTCCATTCTGTTTGGCTGGGAATCCGGCTTCCTGGCCAATCAGCATTAAGCCAGCCAAAGAGCATGAAACCGGCTTCCTGGCCAATCAGGAAGCCGGGCGGGTAATGTCTGATTGGCCAGGAAGCCAGATTCCCAGCCAATCAGCATCAAGCCGGCTAGTGTGGAACCGGCTTACCAGCCAATCAGGAGGCCAGCTCCTTCTTCCCTCATGGCACTGTTGGTTGGAGGAAGTTCCAGTATCGGGGGTAACTATCGGCGCATTTGGTGGAGTACGAGTACTTCCTCAAATACTCAATATCAATACTGATACTAGTATCGGTTCATCCCTAATAGTTATAGGTGGACAATGGTCAATTGAGTAAGACTTGTCTTTGATATTTTATTAGTAAGACCTCCATGAAATATTTCCAAACTCTGAGATGTATGGTTCTGCTGCCCATGTTTGTGTGTTCCAGCTCCTCCTGTAGCATTCACAATTGACGCCCATATTTACATGTTTATATGTGTGAATGGATAATTTACTGACCTTGGAAGAAGTTTTTCCTGTATATAATTTAACAGTTCTGAATGTAGCACAAGGGGGGAATTTATCAAAACTGCAGCAGACAGTCTCTGGGGCAGTTGCCCATAGCAACAAATCAGCTTCGCTCTTCAGTTTATTTAGTTAAGCTTTAAAAATGAAAGATAGAAGATGATTGGTTGCCGTGGGCAACTGCTCCAGATTCTGTCTACTCCAGGTTTGATTAATTCCCCTGTATTTTACAACCATGTGCATGAGCCTAATATGGTTTTTCTTTACTGGTATCTTTAGTATGAGCTTGCAGTTTTACTGTAGGGATAGGAAAGGGGAGAGCATTATAAGCTGACTTTGCATTGTACTGCAAGGTCTGCCTTAACCACAGTTTCATGTAAAATTTCAGCTGATGTACAAATGCCAACAGAAATGTCATAAAAAGAGGGATTATATAGAGCAGTGTTTATGCTAGTGAGTATATGTGTATAGCCTATATTGGGCATTTTAAATTTGCCCGGAGTTCTTTAATATGAGAAGTCACATAGTACAAGTTATTTTAGACAACCTAAATAAATCATTTTTTTAAGTCACCTGTCAAAGAATCCTATTACAGAAAATCACACTGTTCACAAATTAACATCAGGAATGCATTTGGAGGTCTACCAAGAACTTGTTATAATTGCTCACATGCAAGTAAAAGCTTTGCCCGTGTATTCATTATTTGATGCAAAGGATTAAGTGTGATTACAAGGATGACATTGCAGCTTCTCTGCTAATAGGTAAATCAGTGTTTATGCCAGGACCTATTCTGATGTCTTGCAAGAAGAAGGCTTTGATAGACTGCTAAGGCATACAGCTAAGTTTTAAGTGGCGGCGATCACTAAACTTAAAAATGACTGCATGAGAAAAACAGAATATTAATCAAGGCTAATTGTTGGCACTGACGATGAAACAGAAAAGGTCGGAGCAGAGCAAGTTCTGCTCTCTAATTAGTGACTTTTAGTACCAGTGCAATTACTGTAAATTTAAGGGCATTTTTGTTTATAGTATCTCTTCTAGAGAACATTCAATTAGTGCTCAGAGTCAGTCGTAGGAGTATACTGGGTGACTATAATTTACCTAGCCATGTGTAGGCTAAAGCAAAAATCAAGTAGTTGCCATCCCTTTAATGGATGATACTGACAGATAACCAATGGGGTTTCTAGCGGGCACAGTGCCACAATCTAAAGAAGGCTTATATCCTAATGGGCAACACATCACAAAGTAAAACACTACCTTTCATTAGCATGGTATAACACTTATAATAACAGTGCATGCAACAGTTAGTTCACAATAACATTACATTTATGTAATTGGTGCTACACCCAAACAACCCCCATTCACTGATGTCTTGTTAGTATCCAAGTTCTTGTGTGAGCAGAACTCCAAAGGAATGCCTTTGTACAATTCTAGGTGAAGGGAAGAGGTTTTTGCAGTGTGTATGTATATATATAATAATGATCCCACTCAGTGAATAGAGCTCCCGTATGCTATCCACAAGTAGAATAGTAAAAACTTAAATGAATGGAAAAAAAAGTTGAAAAATTATTTTAACCACCTGCTGTCCAGCCGTTGTAATTAAACGGCCGGACAGCGGCTTCTTGAATGCGGGTGGGCGTTTTTGAACGTCCCATCCCGCCCCGCTCGTGCCCGCCGCTAGGTGGCGCACAAAAGCAGGAAATCAGGCTAGAATGTAAACAGCCAGTGATGGCTGTTTACATACAAGCGTTCGGGCATCTGTAGAGACGCCCGGTCGCTTGTACTATGCGTGCGGGTTTGCAACGTTTTTTCCCTCTAAATTTTTGGTACTTTTTTGATTATATAGTAAAAAATAAAAACTCCAGTGGTCATTAAATACCACCAAAAGAAAGCTCTATCTGTCCCCAAAAAATTGTATAAAATTTATTTCAGTACAGCGCTGCATGATGGGATAAATGTCAGTCAAAGTACCACAGCGCTGAATACTGAAAAATGACCTGGACAGGAAGGGGGTGTAAACACCCTGGTCAGCAAGTGGTTAAACATTTTAAGAAAAAGAAAATTACAAGTAAATTAAGAAAATACAAATATTTTAAAGGAAAGACAAATAAATACAAAATTTAAATATAATTTAAAAAAACGACGTATGCCGACCTGATCGCACACGGCGAACTCCCGCTGCATAATGTCAAATCTGACAGATGCCGGCAAAATATAAACCATTGGGCGGAGCTAGCGGTGACATCACCACTAGCTCCGCCCAACTGTTTACTATTGGCTGGCATCTGCCAGAGTCTTCTAGCAGGTACCGGGCAATAAATAACAACTGGGCGGAGCCAGCCTTGATGTCACGGCTGGCTCCGCCCAGTTGTTATTGTTTAGTGACAGATCAATCTCCGCAGGTCATTTGTGGATGCTTTTCTGTCATTACAACTGGGTGGAGCCAGCCGTGAGATCACGGCTGGCTCTGCCCAGCTGTCATTTGCGTGAAGAATGGTCGGCCTTTAGGCAGACCTTTCTCCACACTTCAGGTATCACTATGGCTCAGCTGAGCCGAAGCATACGGGTTTGCCTTTGGCTGCTGTAGAAGGGCTCCAGTGGCCGAAGTGAGCCGAAGGATCAGCTGAAGCTACGGCTGGATCCTTCGGCTCATTAGTGAATAACCCCCTTAAGTATTTTTAAAAAACACTGCACGTGTTAAATGCTCTTGTAAAGCGAATATTTAGATGGCATTGTCTCTAGCTGGAGAGCAGGCAACAGTAGCTCTTCCTGCCCTTAGGGGACACTCAAATTATGTGGCATGTCCACCCTAATTATTTTAAATTAAGTTAAATTTTTTAACATCCCTTTTCCCCAATTCAGAGCATATTCAGCTCTATAGTTGCAATGAAATACTTTGTAATATGTCAGATGGAGGAGTGTCACAGCTCTTGACTTTCCCGGAAAGTCAGTATTCACATATGTCAAAAATCTGAATGCCCCAAGGAGTGTAGCAGAAATTACATAATGAAAGAAAGCTACAGTTTTTGGGCCTCCTAAAGTGGCTGGTGTCATAGAAACAAGAAAACAGGTGCACTTTAAGTGTTATATGTCTCAGAGGAACTTGAGGGAGAATAATCTGCAATGGTTACATAACACAGCACATTCCGACTCCCAGGGCTTAAAATGGAAAACTTACTAAATTATAATGGATTGTGTCATTCTTAAAAATTTAGGGAGTTAATTAGGCAGCTGAGCAATTAACCAGCGAGAATATATTAAAAAATGATGTGTGCATTGCTCGCAATGTACTGTTATGATTAAAAACCTTTCCATCTCTTTTTTTCCCTTCTCCCTAGAGCTGAATGCTATCTGTCGTTTGCAGGATAAATAACATGTAGCATCCTGTTTAAAGTTCACACTAGCGGGAGTGTTCAGTTTTAAAATTCATATGGCTTCCTAGTTATTTACAGCCCATCGTATTACTGCTCAGCAGGCTAATAATATATCATTGTGCTATTGCACTTTCACTCCTACTAATGAAAGAATTGTGATACACATTACCAAGCCCCTGCTGTTTGCATTAGAGGAGGTATCATTTTCCTTCATCTTGTCAAAGTATGTAGGCAATTGTAACCCTTGCGATACTTGTGGGACTTTCACATCTGACACTAGAAAGCAATTTAGGCCCAGGTCTCTTGCTGCAAGAAATCTGATAAAACACATCAATTTTGTTAGCATACCCCTCTGGGGTATGCTGGGCCATTCTAGGAAACACCCTATTTCTGTCTTGGAGCTCCAATATAATAATGGGATCCAGAGATGAATTACTGCAGATGAGCAGAGACTAGTCTGCTATGGATTAGAGTCATCAAGACTGTAATTTTACCCCATATCAGAAAATCTCTCTAACCGCTGTTATAATATGGGGCTGAGTTATCCAGCAGTGGATTTTCTTTCTTTCAGGTCTTATGATGATATCAACCTTTTAAAATCACACAGCTGTAACGGTGAATTCTTCACACGAGATAAAACCACAGTCCCATGATGGCCTGATGATTAGTTCGACTTGCCTGGCAATTTTCAGAATAAAACTATTTGGATTCCATTCCAGAGGTTTTATAGCTAGTAAATGTGTATTTATGTTGTTGCATGAGTCATACTGCTTCGGCGTTTTGCTGTTTTACTTTAAATTACAAATGCAGCTAGTTGCATTGTCACATGATCCAAATAATTCTCATACAGCATAAAATCGGACTGTGTATGCAAACAAACAAACAAAAGTCTTCCCTTGCATTTGCAGAAGCCAGCGGTTCCTGTAGGCATCGCTGGTCTTGGAGCAGGGGGGTGCATTTTGTGCAGCATGCACCGCCCTTGCTATTGCCGGTGTTGTATCCTTGCTATTGCCAGTTTTTCTGTATCGAGTACAAGTACCGACATTTTGCTTTCGGTACTTGGCGATACAGAGTACCGATACTGATGCTTCTGCTGACATGGAACCGGCTTCCTGGGTAATCAGGAAGCCGGACGGCGGGTAATGACATACCGCCCGGCTTCCTGATTGCCCGGGAAGCCAGCTCCATGTTGTTTGGCCGATTCGAGTGTGATTGGCCAGCAAACAGGCTTCCCGGGCAATTAGCATTGAGCCGGCTTCCTGGCCAATCAGGGAATAATGACCCACCTCTCGGCTTCCTGATTGGCCGGAATGCCGGCTCCATGCTGATGGCTGGAAAGCAGGCTTTCCTGTTAATCAACATCAAGCTGGGTGTTTGGCCAGCTCGATGTTGATAGGCCCGTGAAGCCGGCTTCCCAGCCAATCACCAAGGAGTTGACTGTTCGTTCGGCTCGATGCTGATTTGCCAGAAAGCTGGCTTTTCAGCCAATCAGCATGGAGCCAGCTTCCTGACGAATCAGGAAGTCGGAAGGTGGGTCATTACTCGCCACCCGGCTTCCTGATTGCCTGGGAAGCCTGCTCCATGTTCCCCTACAGCACTGCCGATCAGAGGAAGTTCCAGTATCGGGGTAGGCATGTGCCTACTCTGCTTAATGGTAAATCCTCCCCTGAACGTTGCATACATACAGCTGCAGGTAAGCTAGGACAGAAAGTGTGTTACTGGCAGGATCACCAGGTGAAAAACTTTGAAAGAAAGCCCCAAAATTAAAATTAATGCAGCCACTTCATCTAAGGATTGGTAAGCTGCAATATATGAAATGCATGTTCTTAGGTTTATAGCAGGTTTAACTTTGCCTAGAAAGTTCAAAACTTAGTTGAGTACATAGATGGACATAAATGCAACCATTTTGTATGATAATGAGAGACACGCAGGGTTTTAATATATATAGCCTATGGCTTGCCATACACAAGGGGGAGCTAAAAAAAATAGATGTTACTGCAATATCAGTTGCTTATTTGACATTGCAGGCAAAAATCCTAAACAGTTAGCCAAATACCTCTGTATATAGTAAGCACCCTTTCAGCTTAAGTGTCTGGGCAACTCTCAGTGGACATTAGAAATGCAATATTATAAATATGTTCTAAAAAACACTATTTAGAAACTAAAAAAATATTCAGCAATATGCTTGACCTCAGCTTTTACAATTGTATTGTTAATATTTATTGTTGATTTAAAATGTGTATAAAACTTTATTGAAATATCACTGTAATAAAGCCCATACAGACTGCTCTACTCCTTGTCCGACAGTTTTTATTTACTGCAAAAATGCAGCATCTGCATTTATGGATGCTCACTTTTTCATTAAATCCTTTTGTTTATAACACGAGAGTCTGTCAAATGGAGAGCAAAGTATTTTCAACAGGAGTAGTATACGTTTTAACAAATTATATTTCATCTATTTTTATTTTGGTTAAACATGTGGCCATCAGTACATTCTACCCATAAATTGTAACTTTGCCGTTTCCATTCAATAGATCTGGCATTGTTGTAGACATTGTGAATGTCTATTCCCTATGCGTTTAACAAATTCCACAATACACCAATAAAGAAGATTGTTGGTGCTTTGTATGTAGACTTGGATTTGAGAATGTAGCACAGTCATTACTTATGGTAATGTCCAGCCAGTATATAAAATACCTTGAGGCATTTATGTCATTGGAATCAGGAGGCATTTCTGACCTTTAATGTCAGGAAAAATGTATTGTCCGTACCTCCCATGGTGTATATTAGCTTTACTGGACCACACTATAGCACTTCATGTTAATGCTGGCCACACGCAGTCAGATCCGTCACATCAACAAAGTATACTGCCAGTTGCTAACTATAGCTCTTTATTGCTGTTTGTAAACTTTTTTGGAGCTGACGGATCAAATCTGAAAAAGAAGAATCTGAGTAAGGCCTATGTATCCATAGAGAAGAATTTTTAACAATTGTGGCATAGTCATACATAATTGTATTGCCTCAATATACATGTTTATATTCCCAAACTACCCCACTGTCCCTGGCCATATTTTAAGAGAACAATAGTGATAACCTAGGACAATCTATCTGGGACGCTTCATTCTTCTCATGAGATTGGTCTGTGGAACACATATACAGTAATCTCCTAATCTGACTATACATTGTCTACAGTGCATTTGTTCCTATAGGTAAAAGATGTGTTTAGCAGGGAACACGTGTAAATAAAATGTCACGTTTTTAAAACTCCTTTAGGATGCGATTACATCTACATTAATAACGCTTTTGACCTTGTGGGGCCCATTGAAATCAAAGGAAGCACATCAAAACAGGTGTCAAAGCTCATCAACACATTTAAATATGTGCTGTCAACAAGTGATAATGTGTGTTGCAAAGCACAGTAAGACACCCTTCAGACTTTGGCATACATGCTGTGTTGCCCCTTACATGCGTTTTCATGTATATTAGGGTGTAGTACAATGTGTGGTATGTGCGCATTGTGGTGAATTGCCATTCTTTTAGGTGACACCCCAACATGTAATTACAAATTAAACAAATGCATCTGTCCCTCAGCACACCACAACTGTGTTGCGTTGTGATGAGCTGGAAAATAATCAAGCAGGTATGTTTGTGGATGCATGTTTAAGATCCAGTGCAAATTAATGGCCAACACACAATAAAGCACATCAACATGCCAAAAGGTGGGCATCATTGATCCCTTAGGTGCACTACAATAAAAACCTATAGCTGTGAACCCAGCCTTATTAATCCTGAACACCTCACATGTAATTATGACAATGACTAAACCAGTCAGTTATAGATGTTTTAATGGAGGAATTGGAGCCTTTATGATCTGAAGTATTCCTTTAACAACATGGAAAAAGTAGTGTACATGAGATGTAAGTCATAATTTAGGGATATACCGATACTAGTATCGATATCGGTGCCGATACCGAGTATTTGGTTGAGCACTCGTACTCGCCCAAATGCTGCAATGCCTTCCCCGATACTGGAACTTCCAGTCAGAGGGAGATTCCCTCAAGCTTCATGCCAGCAGAAGTACTGGTATCGGTACTCGGTATCTGCAAGTAACAAAGTATAAATATCGGTACTCGTATGTGATATCGAAAAAACGGTATCGGTGCATCCCTACCATTAACCATAAAAATTACCCTTGATCAGTCAATTAACTTTTGTGCAGATGAATAATGTCAGCAACTAGTTTTCATGGTAAGCCTATTTTTTACAATCTGGTCACAGATATCCATGCACACAGCCAACATGAAATATAAGACTACTTTTCTAGGATGATTTTCAGCTAGTCTTTGTTTGGATTGTTTTTTTAGGTCACATAAAACCTGACCCTCTAGTCATTCTTTAACTGGTCAGGCGGAAAATTATAATATTACCACACAACCTTCAAATTGTAATTCTGTTCAGATCTCTCTACTCAAAGGCAGTACAAAACATTTAGACAGAAAATTCTAACTGGCCTCCTTACATTTGCTTTAGGTGTCATGTAATCATGTGCTGTATGCATTTTTCATTAAAAAAAAAATCCAAATATCACATAAAGTTGTCCCAACCATTCATATCAGATTAACAACAGTGTCTAGATGGGCATTAGAGCAGGTCATAAACCATGCCTGTGTCCATCATGGCAGACGAAGACTCTTATCTTAGGTGATGCCTTTTATAGGCAGCATTAGATAAGATTCTCATTTCATGTACCCTGCTGCTCCTTGCTCCTGTGGACAGTAAAGTATTAGTTAAAGGATTCAGTACCAACATAATTCTCTTTCCAATATATCTACTTGAGTAAGTTTGCCTAATAATAAGGGTGAAACTCAACACTCTGTGTGATTTACCATAGGGGATATGATAAGCACCAAAGCTCTCCTCAGCCAGAACAAAAGAGAGGTTAGGGGGGTTATGTGTATCCTATAGTGTCAAACTCCAAATATTGCAACTTACCAGTCCTTGGTATGGTGGACACATTAATTTTGTTTTTTACAGGCTAAGTACATTTTCTGTGAGTACAGAAAATACTAATTGTTCTTGTCAGTAATGCAGTGGCCTTGTTATTTATTTTTAATTCAAAGTAAAATCCTAATGAATAATTCTCGTCCTGCCAAGCTATCATCTGTAAACAACAACCCACACCCCTATGTAAAAGAAATGAAGAAATTAGGATATGTTTAGAGTCCAAATCTTGAGAGCAGCTGAGGATCACAACTCCTCCATAGATGCAGTGAAGGGAGTGTGTGTAGCCATTCTAGGACAGGAAGTGCGTTCCTGGCAGGATCGCCAGGTAAAATGAAAAGAAAAAAAAGACTAAAAAAGAAAACTAATGCAGCCACCTTATCTAAGGACTGGTAAGCTGCAATATATTAAAATGTTGTTCTTGGGTTTAGATATGCTTAACCTTTTGACAGCTGTCTTCATATGGAGACTTCCCCCTGCATAAACTTAAGGCCTTGAAAACAGACCCAGAGAGGGCTGCTTTTTATCCAACCATTAAACATCTACCACCTGTATTACAGTAAAATGTTGGTTTAACATAACTATTACTAGGGAATTAGAATCAAAATGAAATAGTCTCACAGTGAAAGATTTCTCGTTCTGAACATGCTTTTCATCTGATCTTAATGCTGACATATTGACTCATGCATATTGCTTCTTTAGATGATCTAGCCCAAGGCTGTTTGATATGTAGATTTTCTTTTCTTTTTCCCATTTTTTTTTTTTTAATAGTGTGCGTTGAGAAGAAGGGAGGGCAAAGAATGAGACAAACAGGGAGCCCGTTCAGCTGTGTTATAATGTGTCTGTCAATTTGAAATAATTACACTGAAATCACTGAGCTGAGGATTTATTATTTTTTTAATAGAACTCATCAGAGGAACACTGATGCCTGCCTCTTGAATCAGACAAATAATATCTTGCCGGCCTTCCAGTCCCGTCTCTGCCAATTTGTCAAAGATGGCACAAGTGGTCATAAGCTAGGAAGCCAAGAGTGATTGCTAGTAGTGATCAACAGCCTGCACTTAAGTGTAGTGACAAAAAAGAATCTGCCATGAGGAAAGTGTAGGTATTCCCCAGGGGAGATGATTGCTGATTCACTGGACCTTTCGCTGTATTTTTCCTCTCTCTCTATATCTCTCTTTTTTTTTCATCCTCTCTGAATTATGGTCCTGCTGAGCAAAGATTTATTACCAAATTGCCCTAAATACTGTCATTTCAGAGAAGCATGTCTGGAAACGTGTACTTAGAAAAAAAGGAAAATGTGATTTCTAATATTGCAGCTAATATTAACTTAGTCTGCACGGCAGCTCACAATTATGAATAGCTATGGCCCTGAAATGGAATCTTGAATAGATTTTCTTCTGTTCTGATGCTGCCTGTGTGGGCTTTATGAAAAATAAAGCTGAGAGTCCTTGTTACAATGATGCTCACAAAAGCAGAAAATTCATAATGTAGCTACTAGAGATGTAGGAGTGTGAAGAAGTGGAGGGTAGAGCACCATTCTGAAGAAAACGTGTGTGTCATTATTAATAGAAGATACTCAGCTTAGGTGTTGACATTTACTTAGTCTGCTGGTTAACAGTCTGGATTGTGTTGCCACCGGCAAATCTCTTTCACTTTTAGGTTAGAACATCAGTTATGCGTTAATATGACCTTGCAAAGTCCATTTGCATCATTACTTTGGATAAAAGCTACAAATCCATCATGTTTCAGGCAATAATAAAAAGCTGTAGCTAACCTAAGTTAGCAGATGCCTCACCGAGAAAGACAGTTAGTATTCTACTCAACTAGGTCACCTTCAGGGCACCCCAAGTTTTTGCCAATGGGCAGGAAGTGCAGTGCTTTGAAAGTTTAATTTCCTGTTCTTTATTTAAAAAAAAAGGGTCAATTGATAACACCTCGCACATACATAGGTAGTTTTGCATGTATTTTACACGTTTGTATGACTTAATGCACAGGGTGGGCCTATCGCTAATATTATTGCGTAATATTAAGGTGTGTAGTGAAGGACCTATTAATGGTCCTAATATTAGACTACGATCAATATTATTACACAATATTTGTGTGTGTGACAACAAGCACTTCAGATAACTTTTTACTGCTTTGATTATAAAACTATAAACTGCGTAATAAAAATGCAATGATCAGATGAACAAGATGTACATTGCATGAGATAACCGGGCTCTAAAAGATGAGAAAGACACTAGGAAGGTCAGTTTGTACTGATGTACTGATATGTGTACCTGAAAAGCTGGAGTAGTCCAAAGTAATTATGCCACTGTTGTGATAGCTCTTGATAGAAGAGGCAGTAGCCTTCAAAGGTAACACTCATACTCTTGCAACCCTTGGGAAAGTCATGATGCCCTGTGGGGATACACCATGTGTCAGGTGTTTTCAAGTAAGCTGTACGGTTTTTGAGATTCTACGTGGTTTTGCATGCTGTATTTTGCAGAGGGAGATCATTGTACTTACGTGTACACACATTTATTTATTACAATGAGTATTATTGATTAGTCTGTTTTTACATATCTGACAGATAAAATCTAACTTGGTATGGCTTTTTCCTATGCAATTGATACCTAAAAGCATCCTTTCTAGGAAGCTGGGAAGCACACATATGGTAGGCTGTTAATTTCCTAACAATAATATCCCAGTGCATATGGCCAGCTTTAATCAGTCATATGTGATATTTGAATATGCCTGTCTCGTAAACAAAAAGGCCATGTAGTTTTGTTGCTAGTCTGCTGGATAACAGTCTGGACTGTGTTTTGTTTTTTTCTTTTGGGTCACAACATCAGTTGTGTGTTGATAAGCTTGCACAAAGTCCTTTTGCTTTGTTCCTTCGGGACACCTAAATGCTGCAAATTAATCAAATTTCAAGTAAGAATAGAAAGCCCATGCTAACTCAGGAGCCTGTGAAAGCAGCTCTAAAAGAGACTTTGGTAAACATATAAAAAATAGGAGTTCATGAGGCCAGGGAATTGTGAAGCTTGACTGGACCTGCACGCTGCCATTGACGAAGAGAGCGGCCAGTGTTTTTACTTTTTTTTAATTCTCTGTACCGTTCTTTCAGCTTTTTATGCTAGAGAGGTTGTAAATGAGCTCCTTGCTGAGATGAGGTTGAAGGTCAAAGTGTAGTGCCAGCTGCCTGGCCCGCCACAGAACAATGATGCATCCTTTAACAGTGAAGCACAGGACATTCCAGCAGAATGTTATACTGGGCTCCCGCTAATCTTTTTTTAAGCTAATGTCACCGTTCTACTAAACAGAATTTTTATGGTATCTCGTGAAATTAACCTCGCCGCCATGATTTCCCTTTCATATGTCATCCAGTTT
This sequence comes from Nanorana parkeri, assembly GCF_000935625.1. Lineage (NCBI taxonomy): Eukaryota > Metazoa > Chordata > Amphibia > Anura > Dicroglossidae > Nanorana > Nanorana parkeri. Next base: position 372,282 of record NW_017307162.1, on the reverse strand, counting down.
ATCAACTTCCTGTTTGCTGGTTAAAGGCAAATTTACTGGAAATGTTTTTCTAGGGATCTCAATATCCTGTAATTTGTCATCCTGAATTATCTTCTCTGCTCCTACAAAGCACTGTGGTGTTTGAGATGTAAAGTAACTTGGCACAATTCACTGTTGCTGTTACCTTGTAATCTACTCCATAACATGAAGCAGCGAGCCACCGCATATAAAAAGAGGGAAGAATACATTTGGCTAACTATCTAGCAGAATACAAATAATGCTATAAATAAATGAATAACAGTACTAATAAACAAATCTTACCATGTAATACAACAATTTAGTTTTTCTTGTTTTCAGTCTTGAATGTGGTTAAGCTTGATGAAAGTCTTGCCTGATGGTTTTGTCACTACTTGTAACATGGGCAGTACTGCACTAGGAGTGATGGCAACAGTTAAGTGAATTTTGGCAAGAACAAATTCGCACAGTGGGTGCCGCCATCAGCACCTTTTCGTTTGGCATCCCTCAATCCGCTTATCGAAGGAGCCGGTCAGAAAATCTTCAAACGAACATAACCAACAGCCAATGAGCTGTCGGCTCTGTTTGGGTATTCTGACAGTTGCTGGTTGCCACTGTCAGAATACAATGCAAATAGCGGGAGATTCCTATATCAACCCTTGTAAACGTTGATGGAGGAATCTGCTATATTTTCTTTTTCAGCCTGTGGGTTGAACAAAGAAAATATTACAGTGTATGGCCAGCTTTAACCATCAAACTCCAATGTTAGACAGCTACTAATAGTAATTCACATTTAAGTGGAGTTCTGCGATGTTAATCTAAATAGCTTCCTCAATATCAAACTTTGATAAATGAAAACCTCCACAGACCAATGTTGCACAAGAAACCAATTGGCTGAGTTGGAAATCGTGTAACAGTTATTTTCTATAAGTGAGAATAAAGGCCTGGTGACACGTAAAAGTAATTCCACCAAACCAATAGTGGGCTGTCTACTAGGTTTTAGAAATCTTTTATGTATCCCCTCACTTCTCTAAAGGACCACATATGATAATTTTAAGTCTGCCAACCAAAAGTCACAAAGAAGTTTGACAGAAATGCAAAGCATGTTTTTTCAAAGCTACTAATGATTTCAGTAAAGTATATTAACATTTAAAAGCCTGTTTTTATTTATTTAATAATAATAATAATTATTATTATTATTATACAGGATGTATACTGTATAGTGCCAACAGTTTGAGCTGCGCTTTACAATATAAGGAAGACATTAAAATCACAATACAATTCAAGACAAGATGGTAAGGAGGGGCCCTCCTGTGAGGGCTTACATTCTAAAAGGTTTAGTTTTTTAAGAAAAAATCCTAAATTTTGAGCTGTCGACAGAACAGGAATAGTAGAATCTTTCAACAGCAACACTTGTTTTTTTTTTTCTTTTACTTTCCGTTGTGCCCACAGGACAGGACATGAAGGGAAGTCTCCACAGTGGGGCACAATGGCAAGAAGAAGAAAATACTTTTTTTTAACCATTTCTTGCCTATTCAAATGTATTAGGCAATGAGAGAGGAGCAGCTATAACACGTGCATTTTGTGTATAAGCCTTGTAAAACTATTAAGGAAGATATGTAATTATTTGCGCAACTTAATAAATAAACGCAGGATAGGATACTCACTTAGGCAGGCTAAAACAGCCACCAGGCTGCCAGTAAGGAAGGTCAAAGTTCCAGATTTACAAAACAAAACCACTATTCTAATAAATGCTTTAAAAAAGAAACAATATAAAACTTCTTCTTAGATATCCCTAACAGACCAATATGGCCAACATTAAGATCCTAGTTACAGTTTTTGCTTCAGGAACCTTAATAGTCACTACCATCTGCTGAAAGCTAGACATTTGTTATTTTATCTGTTCCTTTTTCTAGTGGAAGTCATTGTTACCTTTAATATGTGGAGGCCTGAAATGCTTCTTTCCTTTTGATTGGATACTGACTCCTAATTACAATGCAGGATACATAGTATCTCATTGTGTTTTTGTTAGTCTTGCCAAAAGTCAACCTAATTTAAGAAACATTTCTGCTTTGAAGAATCAAGTTACTGAGAGAGGAACAAATCGGCAGTCATTATGTGACCAAGATGTTAATATAATGTAGATGGTCACTGAGGTAGTAAAACTGAATCCTGGCTCTGCAAGAGGCTGTTTAAATTTCACAATCCTGCCGCAGCTCATGTATTCGTGGTGCGATCAGTTTCATGGGATGACACAGACAATGCGGTTAAAGTTAATGGAAAATATGTATGGTGTCTAAAGAAATGTTACTGTGTCTGGCCAGCTGCCCCACTTCTAATAAATGTGGTGAATCTTGAGCAGACAGCATTTGGCCACCATTGATTGAAGCATATTTATAGTAGATCGAAACCTTATATGAAGGGCAATTAATTTGCTAAAGCACTGTATAGCATGAAAAATGTCTGACATATTTTTCATAAAATACTGTTTACCATTTAAAAAAACATTTTTTTTAACATCTTAGTGCTGCTGATCACCTTCAATCTCTTTCATCCACTTCCGCTCTGTACACACATGCACTCCAGTTGCACACCATTGCTCAGGACCAGCATCCTGATAGTGACAGCAGTGGATCATGCCCATGCAATGTGTTTCAGCATGGCTGCTTGTAGTCTCCATCAAGGTCACAGGTGACATTATAGGAGCACAACAGGGAGACAATTATCACCCCATAACAGAAAGTGCCTGAACAAGGGTGGTCATAGCAGGATTACCAGGTATTATTATTTTAATAAGGACTGCGCATTTCTAAAGATTGAAAGCAACTTTTGAAATTCCACTGACAGGGAAAAGCTTTTCTGATATTTTAGCAATTGGGCTTAGATCTATCTTTAAAGTTTGCAAGAATTGTTACAGTATAAACTGGGACATTCTCTCCTTATACAAGCATAACATAAAAAATGTTTTCTTTTAAAATTATTTTAACATGATTAAAATATGCTGTTGCTGTTATTTCTTATATGAGTACACCCTACCACATCAAAATCCTGCACATTGCTTTGCAACATTCTAATTGAGAGACCCAACACATAATGAGAGGTGTGGTCATGAAAGAAGAAAAATATGAGGATTTACTAGTACGTCCACAGAAATTCACACACTCAATGAAAATGGATAGAAAGTAGTAAGGTTATCTGGACATATTGATTTAAAATACTAAAGTTAATTGTTCGTATCACTGCTCAAAGCCATTACTTTGATACATTAGGTTACATTGAACTGCTGTACTATTTCCAGACAAGAGGCTTTAGTATTGTAAAGATAAGGGTTTAAAAAAGAAAATCTCTTCTTCATATATTTTGAATGACAATCCTTCTCTTCCCTGTTGGATACGCTTAGGTCCATTACCGTTCAAGCATACTTTAACATCTGTAATCCCTGCTGGAGAAGGTTAAACCTGGGCTGAGCTCTGGTACTCATTGAAAAGGGCACAAGAAATCAAATGATTTCTAAAACATGTAATGTTGAATTTCAGATCATCCAATCAGATCTAATCGTATGAGTTGTTTGATTCTTCACCTGACAATTTTAACAGAAATATGTAGCAATTGGCAAATATATAGTAACAATTTCACAGTTTGGGAATATATGTGAACCAACACTTTGGGGGTTATTCACTAATGAGCCGATGAATCCTTCGGGTCACTTCTGCTGCCCGAGCCCTTTGGTTCAGTCGAAACGAAGACCTGCTGTACGGGCCATTCACTATAGCCCGCACAGCAGCCGAAGGCAGCTGAGCAACTCAGCCGAGCCGAACCCGTATGCTTTGGCTCGGCTGAGCCACAGTGACACCTGAAGCGTAGAGAAAGGTCGGCCAAAGCTGACTGATCTCCACGCAAATGACAGCTGGGTGGTGCACGCCATGATCTCACAACTTTCTCTGCCCAGTTGTAATGACAGATCAGCGTCCCCAAATGACCTGATGCTGATCTGTCATTAAACAATAACTGGGCGGAGCCGGCTGTGACGTCACGTCCGGCTCCGCCCAGTCATTATGCATTGCCCGGGACCCGCTAGAAAACTCTGGCAGGTGCCGGCCAATAGGAAACAGTTGGGAGGACCTAGCTGTGATGTCATCGCTAGCTCCACCCAATTGTTTTTATTTTGCTGGCATCTGTCAGCTTTGACATTATGTGGCGGGAGTTGGTCCGGTCGGCATGTCTTTTTTGTTTTCTTTTCTTTCTTTCTTAACTTTTCTTTATTTTTTAACTTTAAAAAAAAATTGTTTTATTAAAATGTTTTACTATTCTGCTTGCTACCTCGGAGGTAGCAAGCAGAATAGCCGGCCGCATTCGGCTTTTTACACACTGCTGTTCGGCCTCTATGAAATCAGCCGTACAAAGGCTGAAGTGAATAGCCGTACAGCGTTCGGCTCACTTCACTTCTCCTTGGTTATTCACTTGGTTGCCTTAGGCAGCTTTGTGAATAACCCCCTTTGGTTTTTTTTTTAAGCTTGCATAGAGTAGGGAGGGGTTTACACCCCTGACAGGATTTGTGTTACTGTCATTGGGGACATTTTCTGTTACTTCCTGCCTTGAGACAGACTAGAAAGTGAAAGGATATCTCCCTAAGGAAAGGACAACCCCTCTTAGTTGTCACTGGAACAGATTTCCCATTTGGAAGATTTCCCCTCTGTTTTTGTTTTAGTGACACAGGCAGCAATATGCAAGGAGTTTTAACCCTCAGTCCATGCTCTATTCAAAACTTAAAACAAAATTGGATTTAGATACATTTTTATGATAACTCAGATGAAAGCTCCCTGAACTCTGTAAACATTGTGGTCTCATTCACACCAAAAATGTTGCCTGGCATTCACAACTTTATTGAAATGTCACAAGTGATATTTTATTAATTGTAATGGGCACAGTGTGGTGTGAGGAGGTTGCTCTGCGTCGAATCCCGCCGCACTGAAAAAAGTACTGCATGGAACACGGTGGTGTGAGGGTGTGCAAATGTTATTGTCTTGCATTGGGGCTGCACCAAAAAGTTGGCCAGCTTAGCACCAACACATCTGATATAAATGGGCCCTAAGAGTTTGATTACTATTATAATCTTATAATAAAATCAATCTCCCAGAATGCTTACTAATCAGATTTAAAGGAGAACTATGGGGTTAGGGCTTTTCCCCATAGTTCTCCTTAGGGTAACGGGAGGACACAAACTAGCGTCCTCCCGTCACCCTAAGCTCAGTATACTGAGACGCCGCAGTATACCGCGAGCTGAAGCTCGCAGTATACCGCGAGCTGAAGCTCGCAGTATACTGAGACGTTGCAGCTGAAGCTGATCCCGACAATTATGTCTGGATCTGCCCATCTGCGTGAGTGACAGCTGGCTCTGCCTATCTAGAGGCAGAGCCAGCTGTACCCGCCCCCTCCCCCGTCCGTTCCGCCAGTCAGCGCTGGAGGATCGGAGCGGGGAGGGGGGAATCCAGCCACTCCCCTGTTACGTCAGAGAGTTGTGACAGGATCGAGAAGTGAGCGAATGCCGGTATGTGTTCGCTCACTTCCCGATCTACTAAGCCGACCTGTGACAGTTTCATTGTCACAGGTCGGCTAGAACTATGAGGATCCAGTGAAAAGCACTCACCTCATAGTTCTCACCTCAAGTTCTAGTAGCATCGGCATTCATGCACGCTCTTGGCATGCATGAATGACACTAAAATGCCAAAATCTTATCTTCCCAAGTGTACATCATATATAAAAATAAACAATTTGAAAACATATTTCAAAATATTTAATATTTCATCTCAGGGATGGAGCATTGAGCTTTGTGTGGTCTTCGTGCATTTGCGCATTGATGTCCTTGCAGGCAAGCTTAATTTTAATGGTATGGGTGGGTGATTATTGTTTAAGGCTTCATTCACACTTGCCAATTACAGTTTTGTCCACTACATGCAGACGGAAATCTGTCAGGCTAGATGCTGTGTTAATGCTTCTAGATGCTTCAAATGACATGTGTTTACATGCATATATGTGTGTTCACATGCATATACGTTTGGATGCATCTGGTACCAAATCCTACCATCAAAATGCATTCACATGCATTTACATAAATTTACACATGGTTGCATGCATTTACATGAGTTTTGATGCGTTTAGATGTTCAAATTGGTTCTTAGCACCTGGTGCTGACTTCTATTTCTTCTTAACAGAGATAAACTGAGTGCAAATAAAAGTCTCTAAACACAATGTGTGAATAGATCCATTGGAAATCTTTAGATGCATATATATGCATTTAGAAAAGCGTTTTCAATGCATATAAGCACATCTAATTACACATAGTGTGAATGTAGCCTAACTATACAGATAACATAAATTCACTTTTAGTTTTGCATGGGCTTTCCAAGTGTTTTATCTTGTGTGCACATAACTGGGGTAGAGAGTGCACATACCTGTACATATTATACACACATGCACACTGTATATTAAAACTCTGTCTCATTATATAAATAT